>NC_134572.1:22867500-23030000 GCF_050947875.1 Dermacentor variabilis | reverse complement strand
ACAGATGGTTTACTTTCTCTCGCAACAAAATAAGTTCAAACGTCGTCACAGAAGCGCTTTCCATTGCGACGCTTGTTGCCATTTTTAATTTCTCACGTCATTTTCAGATTGGGGCTGTACACTGTACAGGTGCTCCCAGAATAATTCGGAACCCCCGACACGCAGCTGCTCGTCGGCGGAGCGCGCCGGCGGATAAATACAGGCAATATCTGCGCATGCGCGGTCTTCCTAGCGAGCATGTTTCACGCCCTATACCGCATCTAGATTGGCGTTGTCTTGCTCCATAAAGGTAACGCTAGGTGCCCTTTAGCATTGTGCAATGGGGCTGGGCGAATGAATGTCTGTAGCACAGCATATGAACTGTAATCTATAAATAAAAGCTTGTGGATTTCTTGCAGCGTATTCTCGCCATGGTCTGCTTTGAGTGATTACGTGCTAGTGAGGCGGCTTGGCTACAACAGCATAGCTGCCTATTTTCAACCGTGTTAGCCTGTACTCCTACGATGTATTAGTTCTTATTAAATTATCTCCCGATCCGTGTTACTATTAGCTTCGTAATGCGAGGACAATTACCGCTATTACATGACCACTCTTAACGGTTGTGTCTGTGATAGTGCCAATAAAAGAGTTTACAAAATGAAATAACGCGGCACGCTCATCAAGGGCAATTTCACACACACGAAGTGACTTCATGCAAAGGGCACTTCGCGAGTCCAGTCATTCATTGGCGCACCACGTCACGTGGTTCCCATGTATTGTGCGCCAATCAGTCACGGAATCTGGACCATTGGTAGCGAGTATCCTTAAGATATCTATTCTATCTATCTATTGAAGCACGTTGTCACGCACGCACAGGTAAACATAAAGATATCTCACTTAGTGATCCCAGAAACTCACTGTCAAAATGTTGGAATGAAGAAGCGTAGCAGCAGCAGCGAGCGAATGGACCTTTGCTCTGCGTCTCGCTTCAACGCGAACTATGAGTCTAAAGCACAGAGCATACGACGGTATCAGCACTCGGCGTACTTCGTACACATCACAGATCGCTTTGAAGATGAGGCCCGCGTGACTGCACGCCTTCTCCACATCGCAGAGTGCTTTCAAGATATGGGCGCCCGCGCTCCGCACAGTACGCAGCAGCCACCGGATGGTCACGGCAAAAATGTGCCTGGAGTGTCCATATAATTGCTGTCGCAATAAATTTCGGATGGTGAAGAGACGAGTTCTTGCGCTACGCGCGCGTTCGTTGTCATCTTGCACAGCTGGCCCCGATGCCGCTCATCAAGCCAGCGTTTCCACACTGCCGCTACCTCTGCGAAGGCGCTGACGGCGCTGGCCCTCTGCCAGTTGGTGGGGTTATTTCGGTGAGTTCTGTCGTTGGCTTCGATGCACGAGCCTTCGACGGATATGGTACAAAAAGTAACGTGAGTACAGAGACAGACTGTGCCGGGTGGCCGCAGTCTATTGACCCTTTTCCCGGCGATCACCTGGGCACTGCCATGTTTGATCATGTTGTGACACGTCCATTGCTTGCTTCAGCTGCCTCCGTTGCGTCTGTGTTTACCATAAGTGCACATGAAGCAGGTGAGGCTCCTGCAAAGCTTTGTTTCGGCAGATATCCTAGACGGTGGCTAGGTGGACAACACGCGAAGCTTTGGCTAGAGCTTCAAAAGACATGCAAGTGCTTTAGGAGCTCATTACACCTTGTACACACGGCGCGAGTAGCATATATGGTGCTCGTAATAAAACCGGGGCTAAAAATGCATTCCAAGCTATGGAATGCATTCCATAGCTTGGAACTTTCCGCTTATGAATTGAATCAGTATCAGTGCGTTTAGCTCCTTCCTTCTTCATTTACCAAATACTTTTAAGCAGCAGCTTGTCATGTTTCTGACTCAAGTTCCACGGGCGGTCACTATCTGATTGTTTATGTTCTTCCTGATCGCTCGCGTGTGTGCTCAGTTGCAATAGACTTGTTCTTGCTGGGCACAATGCATGTAACAGATGATCTGCACCTTGCAATAAATTGTAGCAAAAGCGTATTGTCGCTAGTCACTCGCTTACTGTGTGGACTATTACGAAACGTTCAGCTTCGAACATTAGTGTGCGGTCCGTGTAGTCACCGTCATCCATGCATCGGCACATTGATTAAAGTATACGCCCGTTCACCTATTCTTGATACGTTGGCGATAGAGAGGGCGTAAGTTTGCGTGTGTATTGAGGTGGACGTGTGTAGACAGCGTGCGAGAAACTTATGCCAAGAAGCGGCGCTAATCCGTTGCTCACCGTACAACGAGCGGTACTCACTCGGGCAAACGTTCCGGGGTTGAAGTCCTTTCCTTGGAGGTTAGCGCTGCAACAACGGCGCACGAATGAAATTTCTTTATCCTCGAGGAAAGTCGTGCATCGCGAAGAGCCGGCAACACAGGCTGTCCCTAAGGTGCAGCGGTCCGTCAACTTGGACACACAGATTCATTATATTCCTTAATATGGGCAGGCAGAATTTTTTGCAGCCAACTGCTGCACGTCATCACTCCACCGATCCATATTTTGCCGCACGAGTGGAGCACAGTGCGTCAGCGAAAACTCAGTTGTATTTTCGACAACTGATCGCACAGAAGCAAGGCGGAAGTGGTAGTGGCTTCGTATTCGTGCGCTGTTGCTGAGGCTACACGCGCCGCACTGCTGAATGCGCTATCTCGTTTCTATAGAGCAAACTGCTGCGCGAAAAGGGTCTATGTATAGCGACGCGCGTCCCAGCGCTGCTAGTCGGCGCGGTGGTTTCGGTGAGTTCTTTCGCGCGTTAGCATTCACCCACGTAGGAATACTTAAGTGTCTCGACTTCTTTAATCTCCCAGAAGTATTGCATATGCTTTTGCCTAGCGGACAAGAACCTTTGGGCTATTCTACGAAACTGCGCAGTATTCTGGCATCGGCATTGTTGCGAAATATCGGTACATTGTGTAACCGAGCACTTATCGACGAATGCTCATATAGCTATTTTGCATTGAACACACAAATTATATGTGCGCGCAAAAGTGTAATGAGCTAGGGACAGCTGTCGAAATTAGCAGTAAGAATCCTTACATCCTCCCCGGTCACCATTGTCTATTCTTAAATTTCTTAACTAAAACAGCTAATGTAAAGCAAATTAAGTGTTCCAGCCCTCCAAGTAGTTCTTATCTATAAAAACAACCCTTTTGTTCGTCTAGAAAGGCACCAGCTCGCGTTGCGGCATGACAGCGCTTTTTCAATTTTAAATGTAAGCAACAGCGTAGACAGATGTTACAGTGAACATGATCGAACTAGGAAATTTCAACCACGTTCGGCGTGAAACAGCGATATAAGATAGTGGAATAGTGAGGTTATGAGATTGAATCCCTCAAGTTAAATCTTTTTTTATTTTTTGTATTTTTTCGTACTTTTTACACTAACAACCTGTTATCGTCCTAAAGAGCTCTATGTCATACTTTTGATGAAATAGTGACGAAGGACTACAAGACGTCAGACTACAGACGCCAGGGAGCAAGATGTCAAACAGGACGTCAGACAGCAGGACGTCAGACGATAGAGCGTGCGAAAATACGACACACTGAAATTTTCTGTTGTGTTTTTCAACTGGGTTGCCATGCCGTAAAATAAGCAGTAGGGTAATGAACAGTGGCGTAGTCAGAAATTTAGTTCGGGGGGGGGGGGGGGGGCGGGGGTAGGGGGCGCATGTTGCAGCTCAGCCTCCTCCTTGTAGAATTTGCCGAGGGATCAAATACATGAACAATGAGCAAAGATGCTGTAAACGAATGCTTGAACGCTACGAACTGTGAAGACAAGTAAAATACGGATTATTTCATAAAAGAATATGTTGGTCTGTCCCAAAAATTCTGCCAGGAATAAGCGATATCAATGCTTCCATGTTCTTTGTCTATTTATTAAGTAAAAAAAAGATCGCACGAACTTTAGAACTATATCAGTTCGAAACAAGCAAAACAGTGTATGCAGCTGATATGAAAAAGGCGGCCGATCCCACGCCCTGTTGGAATCGATGTTATGCGAAGCAGTGTGCGGGGAACATACCAAGTTAACGAAACAACCATGAGAACACCAAAACTTAGGCAGCTGTTTCATTATCTAGAAAACACGCATGTCGTGAGCTATCATTTAGGTTCGTTATATTCTTGTCTTGCTATGTCAATTAAGGTACATACCAAGACGTATGCGACTGTTTCATGACCTACATGCAGTCCTGGGCACTATCGAAGGTACATGTATCTTAGATACTATCTTATATATTCTTTGGGTATCTTGTATCTGTATCACGATACGTATCGGTATTTCCGATACATTAAATTATTTATCGTGTATCTTAAAATACAAGATACTGCTTTCGCAACATCACCATGTCCAAGTATAAACGTTGGCTCAACTCTGCTTCCCAAGCTGATACTTCTGCCACAAAGCCACCGAAAAAAATAAAGAAAGGCAGCGACATTCGTTTATCTTTCCGCCAAAGCCCTCCAGCGAGGGCTAGCGATGAGGCCTGCGCGTCCATATTGGTGGATCAGAGTCACGTGGTGATGGTTGCGCCGTCACGGCAAAAACAAGCGTCCGCCTGCAGCCGACCTTTCGCTTCCCTGATTTCTAGTGTTTAGTTGCGTCGGTGCCACGACACTTGCTCGTAGCCACCGTACTGTGCTGGGCACGCCAATGCGTGCGGCGTCTGTCGGGCAAATTCTGATGTCGATAGAGTGTCGTTATCAAAGTTTCTATTGCGTGGTGCTTCTTACGAAGTCTGAAGAATGCAAGAATGGGGTTGTCTTCCGTCTAGTGACTTTCACACATTGTTTTGTGATGAAAGTATTATACCTAAGGCAAGAAAGAAATTTCTTGAGATCTAACAGACAAGGTTGGTTGGAGATCTAACAAGGTTGCTTGGAGTCAAGAAATCTGCAAGTAAACATTCTTGCGCATACGCGTTTGCCACTACACTATATAGATATATAATAATAAAAAAATGCGATGTATCGAAGTATCTTAACATACAAATAGAAAGTGTCGTATCGAATACATGACATGATAATTCATAACGCGCAGGCCATGACTTATTATTTATGTTCGCCATACACTCTTGTCATACTATGCCAATTTTGGTACATAAGTTAACGGAACGACCATGAGAGCCCCAAGGAGTAGGCGACTAGATAGACATTGTCAAAGAAGCAAATGTTCACCAAGAAATGCTTTACATCCAAAGCGTAAAGGCCATTAAATGAACGAGTTGAGCACAAATATTTCGATGAAACTTTGTCATTCAAGAACTTTCTTTACATTTTGTACATATGCAACGGCCAGGAAAAAATCTCAATGACGCTGTCCATCGTTCCAATGTGTTGCGAAGGAGCAGCTGTCACCGGCCGTGTATTATGAGTAATTTCACCGAAATTATAGTCGCCACAGAGAGGAAATATAAAAAGCAGGAGTTCTGCAAAATATACAATAGAAATTCGAAGATACAATGGAATATACAAATGCTAAGATACAGCTTGATAAAGTGCAGAAACGTGTCATTGGAAACAAAGTTCATTGCATGTATAGACAAAACCTGGCAACAAGATATTTAAATATAGGTATGTCTCCAATAACTCTACGTAGGTAAGCAAAAGTCAATGTACATAATGCGTCAAACAAGGCAAATAAACATGTTGCGCAATCACACACTCACAGATCACGGAATCCTAAGGCACGACCCCCTCCCTCCACTCCTCTCGATGCATCATGCGCGATGGTAGACGACACGCTTACTCCCCGCTTTTCTCCATTGCGCACATAAGACTGAGCCACCATCGCCGGCTCAACCATCGCCGCCCCCCACCTACGCTTTCACTCGCACATACAGCATGCCGTGCGCGGTGACGATGTTATCGTCGTTAGGCTTTATACGGAACATGACGGCGATGGCGATGGCAGAAATGTGCCTGGAGTATCCTTATAATTGCTATCTCAATAATATAATAAGAGTATTTGGCAACTGAAGTGTCACGTGGCCCATTAGTTTCTGCAAAAGAAGAAGCAACAAAATGGAACCTTCATCATTCGACACTTCGCTGCTCCGCAACAATGTCAATTTTTATGTGGAGCGGGGGCACCTAAATGAAAAAAATAACGCAGAGGAAAGCATGTTCGCCAGAATCGAATGCCTACTTTGGGCACCTAATGCGGCTACCGAAGGAATACAGAAGAAAACGTGAGACGCTTGTTTCAAAGAGGACCGTACGCATACTGCTCAGTATCCTACACCGGCGAGACAAAAGACCTTCCGGAGAGGTTACAATAACATCGGAGTGAAGGTGATGCCCTCAGGCAAACGCGTTGCAATCCGCTGAGTTCCAACTGTGATGGCAGCGAGCGACCATTGCTTCTTTTTCTCGTCTGCTAGCATGGAATCGTCCAAAACTCTGCCACGCCAAAACCCCCTCGGCCAGAGAAAAACGAACGCGCACCGAAGTGCGCTGCGCGGTGGTCGGGGCAACACGAGAAAAACGCATACGCCCTGGCTTGCACTGGTAGGCCGCGGGTAGCACGAACAAGAAAATTAAAGAGGCTCAATGTCTGCTCGCGAATAAAAGTCAAAGTAGAAAAAATAAATAAGAACGTAGTTACCTTTGCTGGCTTCAGTGTCTTGACATGGATGCTTTGGCGCAGGTGAAAAAAATGTTGATATTCTCTTCTGTGACATGTAGGCACAAATGAACCACCATAAGGCTTCATCTCATCGGATATTGCTGCGTGCTTTGTCAACTTGTCAGATAGTGTGTTGATTTGGTTTGTCTCGTTGTATGGTCCGATGTACAACTTTAGAAAAGTCAATGCACCTCTGGCGTCAAATGTTTATAAGAACATAAAATCCTCAAAGTTCCAGGATTGAAAACATAAACCGCGACTTTGGAAGTGGTAATCCACCTTTCATTTCAAAAGTTGATAAAAACTTTATAACCACAACTTTGCGGAATTGAAATCCATGCGCTCCGTAGACTGCGCGTACTCCGCGAGACGCGTGGACAAACCCGCTCGCCATCAAAACTCCCTTGAAACTTTGTGTTTGGATGCGGCTCCTTGTGTTATGTGACTACCGGTGCATGGGCGTTGCCGCGGAAATCAGCCTGATTTCGCTATGTTCGCGCTGAAATGCCTTTTCGAGCGTGAAAAATACATTCTAGAGAAAATCCACCGGAAAGCAGTAGCGGACACGTCAGTAATGGTGACGAAGGGGCTACCGCTGCATGCCGGCTTCGGAAGACGACAACAAAGCGAAGGGTGATGATGAGACATGGGGGGGGGGAGGGCAGAGAATCGCGGCCTCGCGAACAGCTTTCGGTGGGTGTGAGAGACTTTTGAGTGCAAGTATGAAGAGATAAATGCAGCTCCGTAACTGACTCTCACACGAAATAACGTGAACAGTACCGTACGGCGCACGATGTGGACTAAAATCAACTTGACAGAAGACATGCCCTACCATGTGAGCGCTGTCATCATGGCCGCAGCTGGGTTTACGGCAGCCGAATCTCACTACCCAAGTCAGACAGCTGCAGAACCTTGTAATTGCGGAAAGCCGGATGGGATCTGCAACGCAGAAGTTCGCCACACTCAAGACATTGCAGTTTGGAGGGAAACAACACGAAATGACAGCATGCGTGGCGCATAAGCCGGAAAACGCAAGAGGTGTACTTAAAGGGCTCCCACTCGACATCCCGAACGACGAATAGAAAATAGCTATAACGCTTGAAGATCGGGAACTTGTAGCAGCCAGAAGACTGGGCCGATCAACAGCTAAACTCATCACTGTCAAGGAATCAGAGCTACCCAAGAGAGCCCTACTTGGGAGATCAGTCACCAAAATACAGCCATCCCATCTCAAGGCGGTCCAGTGCACGAACAACATGCTTCACCATTGGGCACCGAGCCGACGTCTGCCCTAATGCGTGGTATTTTGTGCGGTGTGAACAATACGAGCTTCCATTCCCACCGGACCAAAGATTGTATAGGACACTACACAAGTGCTAAATTAAGTTAGCGAACTGCGGCGGGCCTCATGGGGAAAGAGATCCCGATTGTCCGAAGAAAAAACAAACAGACCGCATGACCAGATTGGTGGCCGAAAAACGCATGGAACACTCGTCTAGCGTAGAAAACACTAGAAATCAACACCCGTAAGCATACCGTAATAAGCCACGACCGAAAAGCGACACCATCTACTCAACGCTGAAGACACAGAACCACCTCGACTGCCTAGGAGAACCGACACCTGAGTACGTGCTGAGGCGCTCCAACAACTACGGCAACCTAACTGACCTCAGTAGGCGACAACGGAACAAAGGCAGTACACCACTAATGAACAAGGCCATGAAGAAGGCAAACAAGAAACCTCAACAAGGCGGTGCAGAAGGCAAATGAGCATGGTGGCCACGGGCAGAGGTAAGTCCGCCAGCTCCCACTCCTGAGCGTCGTACTGAGGTCAAAAAAAAAAAAAAACTAACCCGCCTCATGACCCCGCTAAGTTACATACATGCACGACAGGAATCATGGTCAGGAAAGCTTTATACAAGAACACAGCGAAACCCAACCCACGAAACAACCAAGGGCAGCGCACTTGCCTACATTCTCAAAGAAATAGCAGAAATTCGAAAAGAACAAGTAGATCTGAGAAAAGAAGATGTGGAACGTGAGAGAAAAATTGCGGAAATGAAAAAGCAACTCAATGCTATTACACCACAACTTGCTGCGCTAACGCAAAGCGTGTAAACTTTACGACTAACCTTTAGGAAATGATTTCCCGCGAGGGAGGAAGCGCACCCCAATAAACAACGCCACGCTAGCAGTTATGCAGACTAATGACAGCAGACGTAACACACGACACGAAACGGCAGTTACCATATGGCAATGGAATTGCAGAGGAATGTGCCGCAAAAGGAACTCTGATACAAAAACTAACACACATTGCTCATAAGCCGCACGTAATAACTCGTCAGGAGCCCAATGCGCCGATCTACCTACCGGGTTACGCGGCCTACCACAATCCAAGTATTACACCATTGATGATCAGATTAGCTATCCTCCAATGACGGTGACACTGGTGGTAAACCAACACTCGACCTTACATGAGGACCTTGGTGATATGAACAACTGTGAAAAGGAAAGCGTATTGGTTAAATGCCGCTTCATCAGACCATACAACGTAACCATTATTAACATCTACCATACTCCTAAAGCAGGGGCTTATCGAAAAAGATAGACGAGCTTGCTCTAAAGGTGTAGCGAAAAGGACTTGCTATGTGTAGGCGACCTCAACAGCCACCATGACGCGTAGTGCTACAATCAATAGTACACCAAAAGGAATGCAGCTCTTACAAAATACAATTGATGCGCACCTAATGCTACTGAACGACATAGAAGCTCCCACTCGTATTTAAAATTCAGTGGAAAGACACACGAAACCAGACATGACTTGGGGCCGGACACCTAAAGGAGTGGAGTGGAAAAAGTATTGATCACAGTGTGATAGAAGTAATCATTCCCACGCCAAAGAAGCGATGCCCTACTAAAATAAATCGTAGTGCAGCCAGAAACATCACAGAGAAATGCGTTCAGGGTCTTCTCCAAGGAGCGCATACTGATAACCCGGAAGAATGGACGAGAACACTACGCACCGTGCACAAAAGCACAACCAAGGCAGTAGAATGAACTGAAAATCACCCGCAAATAGACAAAGATCTACTTAACCTATGGGACAATAGGCACAAGCTACTCAGAAAACGACGAAAGAACAAGCTGAACAAGCACCTAAAAGTTCGTATAGATAACATCACCAAAGAAAACCCCGACAAACTCGCAACAGTAAACTGGATGCAGATATGCAAGCAAGTCGGAAAGAACATACCTGCAGAACAGCAACGAAAACTAATAACGCCAGAAGTGAACCAAGATATTATTCCGAAAAAAAAGCGCATATCATGGTCCTGGGCTTTTGGCTGCAAGACAGTGATAAGGCGGACGTTTGGGCGCGGCAAAAAATTCAGCAGCTCTACGAAGCCAAGAGGCTACTTATAAGAACAGCACAAAGGGTGACAGATATCAAAGCGCATGAACTCAGAAGGCTCACCATGGCCCTGGCTATACCTCGAATAATGTACGAATTTCCATACTTACAAGTCACCAAAACACAATAGGGCAAACTTGAGACCATGCTCCGGCAGATAACGAGAGTTATACTAGGCTCCCCTGCATACTCGCGATCGAACCGAGTCGATGAAACGGCAGCTCTGCCTAATCTGGACGAGCTGGAACAACTACACCAAGAGGCACAGTTTAGTCACCTGAAGCTATCGAAACAGGGACGGGCATTTTTACGTGATCTAGGCTACGATATGCCACAATGCCCAGGCAGGGAACAGCGATTTCTACTGTGGCACACGATAGACTGTGTTACCGTCGACCCCATACCTAGAAATATGGGGGCAGACACACAACCGGAAAAATGACAAAGACGAGCACTATGCCTCAGGGAGGACACCGAGGACTGGATCCTATACACAGGCGCCTCTCCAAATAATCAAGGCTTCTGCACAGGGGCGGCAATCGACTCTATACCTATATCATGGGTATCATGGGACACTGCAGGATTACATCACAACATCAAGCGGAACTTACAGCTGTTGTGGAGGCCGCGACCATGCCAAATCCACACGAATGAAATCTGCTCATTCGAACATAAAGCCAGGCTGCATGCGAGGCACTCGCAGCCAGAAGCGTTTCCGCGCCACTACACTTCGCATTAACAACGCACCTCAACGCACACCTCAATATTACAGTGTGGATTCAGTGCATTCCGAGTCACACAGTGATCAGAGGGAAGGAAGTGGCACATGCCACATCCCTCGCAAATCTCCCGGGCCCTCCTCTGGGGTGGCCGAACCCACTGAGTCTGAATGAGCAACGTTCCTTCGCGCTGGCGGAAAGGCGCGAAATACTTGTCTGTTTACGAAACCACTCCATGAACTATCCACAAACCGACACACACATGAAGCGAAGAGAGGCTGTACTATGGGGGCGCTGCAGAAACGCATTCTCTCTAGTCCCCACACTTCCCACACTACCTACAAGGTTCGCCTGCTAATCCTGCTTGCACGGAATGGCGCGGCTTCCAGGATAATGGTCACATTCTGTGGGATTGTCCGGGAAGCCGTCCCGCTATTCAGGCTAGCCTTGTAAAACTCTTACCCACCCGTAGACCTGCGACACTTGAGCAGTGGCTGGCGGACTCCTCCTCCGACTACGTACAAGCCATGATCGAGCTCATCACGACGCTCGGCTTGGCAGGCAACTAGTACAAAGCGGGGGAACCCGGACCGGGGTTCTCGAATAAAGTTTATT
The DNA here is from genome assembly GCF_050947875.1 of Dermacentor variabilis. Taxonomy (NCBI): domain Eukaryota; kingdom Metazoa; phylum Arthropoda; class Arachnida; order Ixodida; family Ixodidae; genus Dermacentor; species Dermacentor variabilis. Next base: position 23,018,579 of record NC_134572.1, on the reverse strand, counting down.
CTCTCCCTCTTTCCCTCGGTAAAAGGCCGAATCAAGGCACTTGCGCTTGGCGGAGGGCCTAGAAGAATGAGCATGTACGCTGCACTGCCGCACACGAGCGTGTGCGTGTGACGTACGTCGCTTGTGGTAGTGGCGGTTGTGTAATGTCGGCAACAGCTTCGCTGTACATCCCCTTTCACACAGTGAAAAAGAGGCGGATTTTTTAAAATGTTTTGCGACCGGCGACTTTTTGTAGCGACGTGACTGAACAATTCGTGACATTTTAGTGACTTCAAAGTTGGTAAACGTGTTTCGAAAATGGCCTCCTAAAATCTAACTGTTACTTGACTATTCTTACGTGATTTGAATTCGAAAGCATAATGACTTCTTTAAGTTATCACCTCACCTTAAATCTTTACCTTAATCCACCTTAATCGACCTTGCTCTCACGCACCGTAATCTACGTTAACCACCCTTAATCCACTTCAATTCACCTGAATCAACTTTTTTACAGCTTAATCCACTTTAATTCACCTTTATCCTATTTGGCAGTGGGCTAGGTTGTTTTATTGCATGTGAGCCACGGCGCTCACCGTGGCTATTCACCGTGGGCTGTTCACCGCAGGTCCAGCGCCTGGAAAGGGACGCTATCACTTGGCAAAGTTTACCAAGACATTTACCAAGTTTTGTTTTCAAAGCCATTGATTAACTTAAGAATAAAGATGGGGGGTTGGAACGCATACAGGAGATATTGTCAGCTCCTGAATGAAAGCTTACCATTGTCACTGAAAATGAAGGTATAAAATGAGTGCCTTTTACCGGTGCTGACGTATGGGGCAGAAACTTGGAGACTTACATAGAAGCTTGACAACAAGTTAAGAACCGCACAGAGAGCGATGGAATGAAGAATGCAAGGTATAACGCTAGGGGACAGATAGAGAGCGGTTTGGAACAGAGAGAAAATTCGTATAGCCGATATTCTAATTAACATTAAGAGAAAAAATGGAGCGGTATAGGTCATGTAACGCGCAGGTTAGATAACCGGTGGACCATTAGGGATACAGAATGGGTGCCAAGAGAAGGGAAGCGCAGTCGAGGACGGCAGAAGACTAGGTGGGGCGATGAAATTTGGAAATTCGTGGGTGCTAGTTGGAGTCTGTTGGCGCAGGACAGGGGTAATTGGAGATTGCAGGGAGAGACCTTCGTCCTGCAGTGGGCGTAAAATAGGCTAATGACGGTGAATCTGGAATTAACGAGAACAACTGCTACTTGACGACTTTTGTTACAAATTCCGACTGATTAGTACAGAGCCCGACAGTAGAAGTAAACAATACACCCAGCACACACAAAGGTAAAATGTATTTAGTCAAAAGCTGTTTCGGCTTTCCTACGGAAGCCTTGTCGATAATCACCGATAACGGCGAAAAACACTCATTTATGCACGTGGTACCACATGCACAGAAGCCATTCGGGATAAAAGACTGCCGGTATTCTTCTTAAACGTGTGCGCAGTGGTTTGAATATTCAGCGGTTCTAAAATGTAAGTTATACATGGCAGCTAAGCTTCCGTAGAAGCCCATACGTTCAAGACATGGCGCTGCATCAGTGGTTCATGGGGCTTAGCGAGTTATGCGCGACGATACAGCACTTCGGACGGAACATAAAATGAAGTGGGGTCATATTCGCTAACAAAATGCTGTGACGTCATTTTTGTTGACAAAGGAAAGATGTTTATGCGGTTAGCCCCGCCAATATTTTCGAATGTCTGACCAATATTTTCGAATGTCTGGCCAGTTGACTCGATGAGCACTTCAACCTTAGCGCGGTAAGATGCACAGTGATACACCAGCCGTACGGGTGCCACAACCCCCCCCCCCCCCTCCCCATGCTGTAGAATATCGTACCGAAAAAAGCAACGGGTGTTCAGAGCTGGCGGCGTGACCCCTAATGACCCGAAGTCCATCGCCCAGCGCAGTCACACGAAGGCAGCTATAGTGAACTATTATTCGGTGATTGTAACTCTATTTTTGACAGAACACGCTTAACCACGGTGAAACACTCTTGACAAAACACCGTGCCATTAGAATGACTTTAAACGTTGACGAACAAAACTGCACAAAATGTGAGACGGCGGGGGAAGCTAGAGAGGGCGCGTATAGTGACAGGATAACTTTACGAGTGCGCCTTTCTGCACACTATGAGAGATGCATTGCGCTGCTTTTGATGGAGGAGTAAACGCCCTGTTTTTTAGCGGCGCTGAAGAAGAGGTATATATTGTTAATAATACAGTAAATAGTAGTCTTTTATTTCCTCGCCATAGCAATATAAGGTTGATAGAAAATTTTGTTTGGTTTGAGTGTAATAAAGCTTATTTTCTTATTGTATTCAGTTCAAATTAGTTTCCTTTAACAGGCATTTTAAATTAAATCAGGGGGTTTTACGTGCAAAAGCCACGATCTGATTACGAGGCACGCGATGGCGAGGGACTTACGAAATCTGGACCAGTTGGGGGTCTATAACGAGCACCCAAATCTAAGTACACGGGTGTTTTCGCATTTCGCGCCCGTGGAAATGCGGCCGCCATGGCCGGGATGCGATACCGCGACGTCTAGCTTAGCAGCCTAATACCATAACTACTACGCAACCACAGCGGGTGTCTGATCACCCGGTCTGAACAATGATCATTCGCTGCTAACGTAGTCATACTTCGATCGCAGCGCCCACAACCGCCTTGGTCGATGTCGGTGACGGGAGGCCCGGGACTGCTCTGCGTCCGAAGCTTCGCGATCGCGAATGGACCTCTCCGTAAAGACCCTCTAGTGCGTGTCGCCGGAAATGGAGTTGCAATGTCGTCCAGCTTGCGCTGCGAGTGTGCTGCGCGTGCCACGCCGGTCTGCGACTTCTCACAGCGAAGCTGTACATGGCTGATAACCCTGTCACACGGGAAGATATAATGTCATTCGAATCGAATGGCATTCGCACATAATGCTACTAATCGGGATTTAAACGGCAAAATTTAAGGTCATTCGAATGAAATGAAATTTTCCATCGAATGGGTTAGGGGAACTCATTCGATTTCGAACCGAATGTATACTCTTGACCACAGATGGAACAGCGACATGCAACGCGAAAAAATAATGCGTGCATCAGCAAAGTCAGAAGATAATTTTTTGGACTTATAAAAAGGAATAATTATTTTTGTCGCCATGATATTCTCACCACGGGCTGTGCTCAAGCGCCATGACTCTTTGCATCAGGAGTCTTGTTGCGGCGGTCGGCCATATGAGATATGCTGATCGAAGTGATTTTAGTTGTGAATATTTGGCGCCAAAATGTTTTAGTCTGTTTTAAAAGTACTCTCAAAAGTTCTTAAACGCGTTTAATCGGTACATAATTTTCTTGAACTTCAAAAATTTTGTTCCTAGTCGTCATTGCTATCATTTGCGAATGCCATTATATTTTACTGTGTAGCACCGCAAGAGACCGAATGGCATTCGATGCATCGAATGCCATTCGATTCGAATGACATTTAAATCTTCCCGTGTGACAGGGGTACAAGATTCGGTGCATTTTTGTTCTCCGTGAACAAAAGCTATCATCATTAATGGCTCATACCCTCATAAGCATTCATACTCCCGTAAACAAGCAAAAAATGCAATGGACCATAGTCCTGTAATGCAGACGCTACAAGCACTCAGCAAAGTGAAGCGAACAGGGCTTAAATTTTCTAATCACGAATACAACTTACAGAACAGCATGTCTAAAGCTGCCATAATCGATGGCCCATACCTCGTGAGCAATGGCTCATACCCCCGTAAGCAAGCAAAAAATGCAATGATTATTAGTCCCACTAAGGTTCATGGTTACTCACTTTGCGTGAATTAGCTGCGGTGACACTACTCCCGTTGTCGTTATCGGTGATTTCAATGCGGATGTGTCGGTACCGAAAAGGGAGCGGATCACGCGTTCGGTGTTGCAGACATGGTCCCTTGCGATCCCACACCGATGCCGCCGAAATGACCACCCAGCGGTGTACGTGCATCAATTTGACATTATCAAAGAATGTGATTACATTTGCCAGTGAAATAATGACCACCAATGAAGGCAATAAAAGAGTGTGCGTACATTCCGTCACGAAGACCACTCATCAAGACAATACATGATTCCGTGTCCTGCGCTAGACAGCTTCGCTGGTCAACCGCCTTCACAGAGTGGAATGGCCTCGTGATTTTATTTCTAGATATATTTATTAAGTCTGCCAGTCTGCGCACCGAATCTGGTACACAAACCGGGAAGCGTTCTTCGTACAACTTGTCCGAGATTCGTGAGGCTGCTCCCGCGCTTGCGCGCCCGGACGTGTCACACCTGTATGCAGTACGTGTGCCGAACCCGAGCGACTGTTTTTCTGAAGCCCGGGACATAAAGCACGGATTTTACGTTGGTCGACTCTGTATGTATTGTTTACTATGATCTTCCCCGATCCCACCAGATTCCGTCAAATCTTGAAATTTATAAGCCCGAAACTAACTTAATGAAAAGCCGCACAATCAAGAACACTTTGACAATAGTGCGACAGTTTGTATATAATGGACCACATTGTCTTTGCTATCGTACACAGAGGGCCTTTCATTTTCTTTATTGCTGTGTAGCAGCGCGTCCAGTACTATGATATGATAATTTAAGCCAGTGAAAGGTGTTACACATTTTCTTGTCGCATAGCCTCGATTCTCGCTGGCGCCTTCTCTAGTTTGCCTTCTATGCCTCAGTTGATAGAAGAGCGCGATAACCTTAATTGCATGTCAAGTATTAAATACACAAGGTTTATACAAAGCAGTATACTTGCGACGACGACTTGTGATCAAGTCGACCAGCCCTCGGGCGGTTGCAATACCGCGCTTACAGCTGCACACACTACCATTTCCACATGCAAACAAAATTCTACACAAGGCCGTGTGTAAAGGTATAGCATCTATTACATACGTCGTGACCAGGCAAATAAGCACTTAATGCGTACTCCTACTTTACCATGGAGAATTTATGTGCTGATTCTGTGATTCTTGGCAGCAGGAGCGGCGTGTCGACAAGCGCTAAACCTCTGTTCTGCAAATTTCAGGCATCTACGGAGCATCGTTGAAGCGCTACAGAACACCAGAGCAAGCCGCCGAATTCCAATGACGGAATCATCGGACTGGGAAAAGCCTGCTATCTGCTGCACTATCGTCATGTTCAACCGGGACACGTGTTAAGCCAGCACCGACAGAAACGACGCCCGGAATTGGACGCTACCGAGTATAAGAAGAGCCCCGGATGCGATGTCCTACCATTCTTGGCAGCAGTAGCGGCGTATCGACAAGCGCTAAACCTATGTTCTACAAACTGAAGGTTAGTTGGAACCAGTTTTCTGTAGGTTGTACTTAGTTGCCTCTTGTTCTTGTCGCCCCTGATGCCGCCATTGCTGTATTCCAGTTTTTCTTTTTCTGTGGGTGTGTTTTCCTTGCAAACATGCCATTTTCAGACGACGATGCTTGTGCGGTTTGTAAGGAAAGTTGTGAAAAAGGGCTGGTGTGTGGAGAATGTTCCTTCATGTACCTTTCGGTAACTGCTCAGGCATAGCAGAACCAACCTACAAATCAAAAAGCTAAGTATGGCCGAAGGGTTAGCATTGCCAAACATATAAGATAGCAAAGCCCAGAGGTAGCCAAACCAGCAAAACAAAAAAAAAGAACAAGATGCAGACAGAGCGACTGTTCAAGGTACTCATGTAAAACTGGAAAGCCTTATGACGCTAAAGACGCAGTAGAAAATATAGAGCACGCAGTGGAAATGATGTCAGATAAATACGAGGAAGTTCTGGTACACATGCGCAATCATGACAAAAAAATATCGCATCTAGAAAAAAACGAGCTGAATCAATTGAATTTCAAGACCGCGCAACTGAAATACGACAGATAATTGAAGATCTAAACAATCTTGAATGGCAAAGCAGAAAACTAAATCTCGAGTTCCATGGCATAACCGTCAGTGAAAAGGAAGACTTATTGTCAAAATTATAGAAGTGGCAGCGGAGCTTCACATTCCAGAAATAACTAAATACGACATTGTTGCTTTACACAGGCTTCCAGCACCTAAAGATAAGATACCAGGTACCAGGTACCCGGCACGACAGGATTTGAAGGCTCAGTTAAAAAAAAACAGAACTGAACCAGTCCGAAATGAGCTGCACATTCAGGAAAATTTGACGAAACAAAGCAGGGTATTGCTTGAGGTTACCAGGCAATGGGCTAAAGTGCACGATTTCAAATTCGCCTGGCATCGAAACGGCAAAGTTTTTGTCCGCCAGAAAGATGGAACAACAACAGATTATGTAAAATGCCAGGATGACTTAGCCAAGATTAAATAGACTTAAGTTTCTTTTCTCCCCTTATTATGGCCTCATACAAAGATTACATTACACCATCCGAGTTTAAAGATGTTTGTGGTATGGAATATGCAAATTCACTTAAGCTGCTTCACCTCAATGCCCAGTCAGCTAAGAATAAATCCGCTCAGTTCGAAGTGTTGTTCATCAAGCTTGATTTCGCTTTTGACATCATTATGCTTACGGAGACGCGGTACACAGAAGAAGCTAATGCATTATGCTTGCCCTCTTACAACAGCTATTTTTTGAACCGAGCTACCTCTTGTGGAGGTGGGGCGGCAGGCATGGTGAAGAAACATCTTGTCTGCGACTAAGTGCGGAATTTCTCTTGCGGGCATGAAGAATATGAAATCCTGTGTTTGGCGATCGACAAAAAACTAGCAAGCGTAGTATACCGGCCTCCTAGCGGGAATGTGCAAAACGTTTTGCTATTTCTAGATTCTTTGTTGACTTTTTCAAATGAAAATACGACATCTGCGATCATCGGCAGAGATCTTCAAATTAATATGCTTGGAGATCTGCCTGTAAAACGGGAATTTGAACAACCAATTAAAGCTTATGGATGTATGACTGTCATTAATAAGCCTATTAGAATTACTCCTACACCTTCTTCGCTGCTTGATATGTTTATCACCACTTGCATGCACCTAACGTGAAGGCTGGAATAATGTACACACATATAAGTAATCACTTCGGTATATAATATGTGCTTGGATAAACATATGCGTAAAACTAAACCCACACAGCAATACCTTTAAGACTTTTAATTAACAAATATGGACATTTTCAAATTACAAATTTCTTGCGTAGATTGGCGAATTGTGCTGAACGAGACAGATGCTCAAAGATGCACATTGAATAGACTTTTGAGTCTGTTTCTAGATACATATAATAACTGTTTTCCCAAAAAAGTATTTTCGAAGCCAAAGAAGATACGTAAGCCGTGGATTACAAAAGAATTTCTCAGACAGATTAACGTTAGAGATAAACATTAGGTAAAATTCATGGCCACACGTGGCCCAGATTTATTAAAAACATTGGAAGTGTTCCGCAATAAATTTACGAAGGAGATTAGAGCTGCCAGAAATCATTACATTTGCAATTTCTTTCAGAGTTCTGCAGGAAATAGAAACGAAATATAGGAAAAACTAAAAGCAGTTATAGATCGCCAAACAAACTTTAGCTTTGTTACAAAGATTCAGTTCGCTCGTTTAGCGGATGAATTTAACAAATACTTTGTTGAACTTAAAGTAGAACGTCTGACTGAAGGCACACTCGATTACATCAGAACTAAAAACCAGGAATCCCCCTTTTTTAGTACTGTAATAGAGCCAGATGTCATTTCGGCGTTCCGAGGACTAAATAACAGTAAAAGCAGCGGCGCAGATGGTATAAAAGTTGCACCTGTCAAACATGTAATTAAACTAATTTCACCGTGCCTAACGAACATATTTATTCTATGTTTTTTTACAGGGAGTGTTTCCAAAGCTATTGCAGGGTGCTAGGGTGACAGTGCTCTATAAAAAAGGCGATAAGAATGGCATTGGAAATTACAGACCCGTGTCCGTACTCCCTATTTTCTCTAAATGACTGGAAAAAGTAATATACACCAAAATAATGAATTTCTGCGATAAATACAGTATACCCTCCCGGTCCCAATTTGGCTTCGGTAAAAACAGGTCGACGCCACAGGCTTTACTGGAGCAGAAAAAAATGTATTTTAAACGCCTTTGAAAAAAAAAAAGACGTAGCCTTGGGTGTTTTTGTAGACTTTACAAAAGCGTTTGATTTTCTTAAACATTGGATATTGCACAAAGAAGATTATATACATATGGAATCCGTGGTAATGTACTAGCGCTATTAGTATCCTATTTAGAAAATCGACAACAATATGGTTACGTCAATGGTTTCTCTTTACACAAAAAAACAATAACATCAGGAGAATCTCGGGGAAGCATCCCTGGACCACTTTTATTTAATATCTAATTGAATGACATTATATGTATTATTTCGAACATTAAACGTACCACATATGCCGATGACACGACTATGCTTTCTTCAGCTGCATCTCCGAATGACTTAATTTCCGAAGCAAATAGCTCACTATCGCGTTTGCATGAGTGGTCAAGTGCTAATGCATTAAAAATAAAGACGGCCAAGACGAAAGCCATACCTTTCCGTCCGAGGAATAAGAGCGTTTTTATAATTACAGATCTTTCGTTAGGTGATTCAAAAATAGAAATACTCCGCGCATTCAAAGTTCTTGGCGTTGTGTTCAATGAGAACTTAACGTGGGTAGACCACGTGGAACATGTTGTTCACAAGATTTCAAGTGTCGTAGGAGTTACGTACATTAATAAAGAGATGCTGCCTGTGCAGGTCAAGGTTATTCATCACAATACATTATTTCACTCTCATATTAGTTATGCACATTTAGTTTGGGGAACTATGACTGTTACAAAGTTACGTAAATTTCTTACAATGCAGAAAAGAATGTTGCGACATGTTCTCGGAGTTCCTCGTGATCACCCATCTCTGCCTTTGTTTGAAAAGGTCGAAATTATGAAAATTACCCACATGTATCCGTACACATTTGTTTAACATATAAAAAGGATGTAAAAGAAAACAAACTTTCTCTCAGCTTTAGCTTCTTTGTCAAAGAAAACTCCTTTATATGATACACGTAGAAGGGAAATTTGGAACGTAGAGACGTGTAGAACTACTTATGGACAGCCAATGATGAAAACTGCCAGAATTATTGCATTTTTGTCACAGACACACTATGCAGCTAGAAATACATCAAAACAGCAATTAAAATTCTGTTTTAAGCCTTAGGTGTATTTCCCTGAACATTGTTCTGTTTTGTGTAAATTGGTATGCATATCATAGTTTTTGTTTATCTTTGACGTGTTTTCTGAACTCTATTTCTATTGTGAAATTTAGTGATGAATGTTCGTGATATACCACTATGCATATGTTAGTAAGCCGTTGTTGTGTGCATGGGTGTTTACATGTGTCTTCCAGGAGTGTCCTGTAAATATAAAGCCAATACTACAGTTTTATTTTCACACGTTTGGGAATGCGCATATGCCACAAAGATGCTTGTAGTTATAGGTATTCTTTTTGTATAACCAAAAATGTGTTTTCATTTCTTGTCGGTAGCTGAACTGTCTGCCTTTATGGAATGTATTTCTTTTTCTTCGGGGCGGGAACTAGTCAAGCTGTCTGTTTCAGCTTTTTTCCCTTACCTCCACCGTCACGTTGACGGCAAAAAATAAGGGTTATTATTTATTTATTTATTCAAAATACCTTACAGGCCCCAATAATGGGCATTGGGTAAGGGAAAAAAATTTACACAGTGTAAAGAGCAAACAATTATACAAAATTGTACAATTGTTCAATGATTTTTTAATAATAATACAACGAAGATTCAAGTTTACACAAGCTCTAAAATTCTAAGGTAAGAAAAAAAAAGCATACAGGAAGCAACGCAGACAAGAAGTTTTTTTTTTTAAAAGTAAGAAATGAATGTTTATGTCATGACAGAATTTTTCTTTGTTAGCTTCAGCTACCAGCATATCGGGAAGGTCGTTCCACAAGCGGATGACACGTGGAAGCGCAGATTAGTTAAAAGCGTCTGTTTTGCCGTGGATGCGCGCGAAAGAAAGATGCTTATGCAATCTTCGTGAGGTGAATGCAGAAACTTGCAATGCCATTGATGATGGCCTCGGTTCGTGAACGTACTTGTGAAACAGCGAGTATAATAATAATAATAATAATAATAATAATAATAATAATAATAATAATAATAATAATAATAATAATAATAATAATAATAATAATAATAATAATAATAATAAAAGTAAACGCGGCCCCAGCTTTACATGCGTTTGTGTTCACTCTTCGGCACATTAATCATTTTGTCTTCGTATCAATGGATAGGTAGATTTCTACGCCATTTCACTTTGTTTTCCTAGATTCAAGCAAAACTGGGCGCGCAACTCCTAGCTCACGATTGAGGCTTGTACAACTCGACGAAAATGCGATTTTCAGTTGCGCGACACCCCAAACAGTACGACAATATTGCGAAACCAGGCCATCGGAAAGTACCAATCTACGGGCCAATTTTTGCCCTCACATGTTCAGGAATACTATTGACAGCGCATGACAGCGACCACGCTGTGTACTTGCATGACCTCGCAGAAATCTTGTAGCCTCTATCTCGAAAAAAGAATTCGCACTCTTTTTAGCAAGTGCTTGTGACGGCATATAAATTACTTGGAAAGTTGATACCATGCAAGAGCGCGCCTTAAGTCTAAGCACATGCCTAGTAATTTCTGCAGTACCGCAAGAAGTGACAGATTTTTAAGAAAACAATGAGATACGTCAGAAGAAAATAAAAATAAATACGTGGCCTTTTTATTGACACTACACTTTGACATATCTTGCTGTTGGCTTCAGAGGAGCTTTTTTACCACAAAAACACTAATTAGAACAGCGCAGGAAAAGGACGGGAAGCAGAGACTACATTGGTCTGAAACGTACGAAATTGCGCTTCGTGTCAGCTATTTCCTCGCTCCATCTCGTTGCTACGCTCTTTCAATTATAAACGCAAAAGCACTCCGTGCCAAAGACTGTCAATCAAAAAATGTGCATTTTGTTTTCGAATTCATGGGCGACCCCTCGGGACATTTGAAGGCCTCTGCAAAAGGATAAAAGTGCCGGAGCGGCACGTTGCACTCTTGTTGGCTGCTAATGTCGCCTTCTTTAGAGCAGAGTGCGTAGCAGTAGGTCATGAAGAACACCTGGTCTTCACCGTATTCTCCAAGGCCTTCAAGTCGCAAGTCATTAACGGCATCGGAACGGTTGAAGTGCTGCTGGATGGTCGTTTTGAACGCCGAGAAGGAGACCTCCAGCGCCGGTATCGCAGGGAAGACACCCATCTCTGGCAGTCCGGACTCCTGGCCTAATTGGCACTGCATGCGGTGGTAGTACTCGGCCGAATGTGTCTTGCCCCACCAGGCAATGTTTTCACCATCGAGGTTCACCGTCGTACCTAGCGGGTCGATTGTTTTGGCGATCTCTCTGGCCAGCATAAACCCCGAGCCGGCGTAGTTCATTGCGAAGGTTCCATTTATGTAGAAAAGCGGCGCTTCAAACGCCACCATGACAGCGTCAACTGAATTGGGAAGGTACGCATACGTATAGGGTTGTTGGTGAAAAGTGCGTCTCTTTTGGTATATATCGTAAAAGCGTGCATCGTTTTGTAGCCTCCCGTACTTCTCCGCGCTAACAAGCCAGCTAATCACGAATGAAAAATTACTAGTATCGGGAAATATCCCGTAAAGAGCGGCGCGTTGATACGAAACAAAAAACTGCTCGGATGGCAAGATGTTCAATTCCGTGTTCTTGATCTTGCGTATTGCCATTCCAGCGATTTCTCGGTCGATCCAAGCGGCTCTATTCACTTTCGATACGAATTCGTTTTTGAGGCTTTGCGTGAAGCGGTAGACGCCGCGGCGGGTCTCATTCGTCGGGAAGAGCTGCGTTAAGTATTCGGTGGAGCTGAGAAGCCCGAAAATAGAGTTCACGTACTCCAGGCAGGCAAGCTGCCTGTTCTCGTTGACGTTGTCACGGAACATGAGCTCTGGTTTCCCCGTCGCCGCCCAAAGGTGAGACTGGATAAACATCCAGGCAGTGCCCATGAAAATCTCCGATTGGTTGTACGTGCGGAAGAGCTCGTCGAGCTTTGTCAGGAGGAGGGAGTCTTCAACTACCACCCAGTCTTTAGGATTCCAACGGCGTCTGAGCGTAATGCTGTATTGCCTGTTCAGGAGAGGGTGCCATTCTACGTCCCTTATGTTCGGCGTCTTAGTATCGAGTTCATCGAAGGTTAACCACCACTGCTCGCCTTTGTTGCCATAATGGGTGGCTTCGGTGAAGAATGTCTCGAGCTTTTGCAAGAGTGTCGCATCATACTTCAAGTTATGTAGGCCCAGGACTGCCATATGATCATGGATGACCGCTGCGTACTGTTGTGTGTTCATGAGGTGCTCAAGGCGATGTTTCCAAACCACGCCATTGTATCGCCTGCGGAATATCAAAATATTACCAATCACTTTGCTTATCATGACCTGTAGGCGAAACTGAAAGTTGACATCAAAGCTTGCCGCCATGCTGAGCATTACTTCTAACGGGTGAAATGGGGCATCGTCGGAATCTTTAAAGGGCCACACGAGCCCAACGTCATCCATGAAATGGACGAGCGCATCAATCTCAACGATAGAGTGCGGCATCTGAGGGTCGGCACACTTCTGGTACAGCTGGGCTGCTTTCCCTTGCTGCCATAGGTCGGCACCCAGCTCCATGATCTCATTTTTCTTGGCGTCCTGGTTCATTTTCTCAAGGACAGAAAGTGTGGGAAACTCCCGCTTCCAACCGCCGCAGACAAACGCATAAAAGTTCTTGCAGGGATCGACACTGGTGTTTATCGTGTTCAATAGCCGCTTGGCGTGTTCCTTGCACGAGTCGGAGACGCAGATCCGCATTGTCGTTCCGGCCAAAATGAAAAAAATGTAAGCGATGATTGAAATGAACACCCCAACTAAAATCACGATGACTGGGACAACCAGTTTCAATCGCCTCCTTTTTGCGTCTTCTTGACTCGGTGGGGGCATGGCGGCTGGCGCGGTCTTTAAGCTTCCGCTGTCCTGCGCCAGAGACCGAAAAAAGTGTGCGACGTCCCCATGAGTCGTCATCATAGCCATCTCCCAGTAGTTCCCAGTTATTCTTTTTCGTGTTAGTTGACTTTACGTTATTCGCCTTGGTTTCTTGATCTCATTATTACGCTAAATATCTCGTGCCTTCGACTGCGTTTCTCTTCTCTTGCCACCCTTTATATTGTTACGAGGAATACATGATCTGCTCAAGTTCCATTTTTCATTTTTATCTACACAAATATTACCTGCCTGACTTTGTTCACGTTCACCGTACGTCATTCCGTTCTAAGAAAAAAAATACTGTCTCTGGTTGGTCGGTTTAGTACCGGACGGAGGACACTACGCGTGAATGCAACGAGAATAGCTCACGAGACCAATACGAATGATTGATTTATTGATTGAGTGTATGATTGACCAGTTTTCACTTCGCAAGCCGACACACTGCCTATGGAAAAAGCCCTAGTGGTGTTCGAAAGAAACCTGGTTAAGCGTCTAGCATCCTTTGTTTTCGAATAAATATTCTAATGAGCAAAACCCCAGGAATTTGCAAGCAATCAGGAGTGCTATTTCAAGAAGCATGTGTTTTGTTTCGTCTAATATATTACGAATACTGCGTTTGTACTCGCAGGGTCGGTCATGTGCAGCTCACTTTTCGTGACCAGGGACCGTATAAGATAAGGCTATTGCATTTTTATTTTACATTTTGATTGATATCAAATTTAGTAATCGCCGATGCAAGCACCAGGCGGTGACCCGCTTCGTTGTTTGAACAGCATAATAAAACACTCCTCTCGTTTATATCGAGGGAGAGGGGAGGGTAGCATCCCCTACCTTGATAGGATTTTTTTATATAATCGGCTGACAAAAGGCGGGGAATGAGGAGAAGTGGAGAAGATTTTGGTGGAGCAGAGTTTGGGCAGTGTAGGTAGACAAACAGATAAAGAGTGTGTTGCTAGCAGCTGCGGCTGGTCCACTTCCGGTTTTGGAACTTGCGGTGGCTGGCCGAAAATCGAGGCGGCGTAGCGACTAAGCGTGAAATAAGCCAATGGCAAGAATCGCATTCTATGTAAAGGTACAGTCGATTAGCGGCAAGAACGTACGAGGCACACGGCCTGCAGGAGAAGCTATATAGACAGGATGTCCCAGGTACTCTTCCCCAAACTTTAAATATGTGCAAATGGCACATAGCTGGACTGAACTTAGATAATGTTGTTCGCCGTCGCTTGGATACAGATTAATGTTTTACGTTCCACCTAACTAGATAATTAGTCCTAATTAATTTTTAAACTTCTCAAGCATTATAAGTAGAGGAATGGTGACAATGAGAAAATTACACGGAAACATGAAAAACTCTGGATACAGCTATCGTTTACTCAATAATTTCTACATAAATTTGTTTTTCCGAGCGCGAAAGAAACCTCCGAGTACACGCAAAATTACTGTGCGACCAGCCCCTCGAGGGACTTTGCGTGTATTCGCGGGCTGCTTTCACGCTCAGAAAAACTTTTATGTAGCACGTATGAAGCAACACAAAGCTGTATCGGGAGTTTTTCATGTCGTTCTACAATTATCTTACTGACACTTTTCATCTAACTATAATACTTGAGAATTCATTAAATAATTAAGACTGCTTATGTAATTATGCGGAATGCAAAAAATAATTGGAGTATCCTAAGTGACGGAAAGCAACGTTAGCTTTGTTCTGTCCAGCAACATGGCATTTACGTCTTTTTAAAGTTGGGCTAAAATTACGTGGGACACCCTGTATATAAAGAAAGCAGCAGATTATACAAACTTGTGTTTGAGTACACAGCCAAAGTTCTACGACGCGGTTGATTTTGAGCAGCGGAAATAGGGACTACAGTTGCCTGTAATTATATCACATACTTCAATATATTTCCCTTATGTGACTTATTCGTTTGAGACCTTGGCCGCATATAGCCTTTTCGAGCACTTGTCATGAAATTTTCACAAAAGCAGTAATTCATCCACACATTTTATTTCGCCGGCGCATTGGCCTAGGCACAATAAATCGCATTGTGTGATCTCCATAAGTGCAGAGCACAGTTGCTTCATTATGGTCACAGACAATAGCGGTTACCTTTCTACAGCGTTTAATAATAAATTGCGTCTACAAAGTTATTTCTGAAGCGACTTTCTGAACTTCAACGTCACTAAAATGTCGTCAATCGTTGTCAGGTTGCTATCGAGCCGCCGGTCATTATATAGAAACAGTTGTCGCCAAATAGACCAAAAGTCGCTAAATATAGCAAAAAATCACTAAATTAGAAACACTGCACGCGGACCGCGCATGCACCTCAGATACTAGAGCAGCATAATGGCAGCGGAACCAATGGCGACGGTGCGAGTGCCCCTATAGTGTCCCCATAATTTTTATGCGCCAATAAGAACGGCACAAAGGCTTGGATGTCCCGCTGATGGCCCGATAATTTTCTGCGGCTGCCACGAGTAGTCCGACCGATCATAAGCAACGCGTAACACGAATAGCGCATAGCAGCGGTTTCGCTCAATCACAGTTGCCTTAGTGAGAAACTGTATGGTTAGAATAGCCAAGGCGCATTGTCTCAAAGTTTCTCGCATGGAGAGAGAGCGCGCTAGATCGTGGTGCCGTACTGCGGCACAGCGAAGATGCTAGCCAGTGGGTATTGGATTTGTGGCATGGCTCTGACGCGCGGCAACATTGGGCACGCGTTTTTGAAGCCAGTGCGACCTTATGTACGGCGCAGACATGCTCCTCTCGACATGATTCACTGCTGCTCAGCGTGAGCTACGCCGTAGTCCGTCCGTAGTCGGAGTCAGTGATTAGGTCGGTCGTGTAGATCCGTTTACGGCTGTGTCGGACACACGTTCTATGGTATATAAGACTGACTGACCCCAGTATTCTTGGAGGTTCCTGCACTCAGCATTCCACCTCGAGGGAATCCATAGAGGGTGGTATGGGTGGATGAATGTTGTGAGCACACCCTTGAAAACTGTGGGCAATTGATCCTACAAGCTAGTTATTCTTGCCTTCATTAAGTGTTTATTAGCTGCTCTTACGATTAATCGTTCATCTTAACAATGCACCGACGCTAAAATAAATTTATTGTCTTACAAGGTAGTGTGCTTTTATTCTATGGCTGACACTATCTTTGCGCCACCAGTACTCGAAGACATTTCATAGCATTCTCTACCCCAGATTCGTTGCCCTTCTTCTATTAGCTCAATTCCCAATGCCTCGGGCATGGTAACTACGTCGTCACCGTCATTTGATGAATGCCTCAACATGGCAATGAAGTATGCTCTATGAATTCTGCGCTACTTCCACATGGCACGCATGCATAGACGATGTATAAATGCAATCGACCACTTTTCTCTGTAGTACAGCGTTCGCAAAAATCCTGGTGTGGTTTCGATTTGAGTAAAGAACGGTCCTTTAAATTATCGTAAAACCTTTCTTTCAATTTGATTGTTTTTTTGTTCAGTGTAGTTCAATCGCTGGCTTCGCCATCGCGTCCACTTAGCATATAGTTTCTGTATACGTTGAAGATTCTTTCCCTAGTTGCTGTCGCGCCGTTCAAAAATATTTACTGGTTATCTTTCTGGTTCATTCTACCGCTGTGAACAAATGTTTTCCCGATACAGTTGCGTAAAAGCTTCAGCTATATATATATTTTTTCATATTACTCAGTCATTTTTCATAGCCGGCTGTTCTCTGATATTCATATCCTTTCATGTACGGCCCCAAGCCCCTGTCTTCCTGTACTCACTCGTTTTCAGCTTTTTTTTCCTTGTGCCCCTAAAGCAACAACTCCTATTCAATTTATTCAATTTGCAACAGCTCCTATTCAATTTATAGTATAGCCTGGACTTCCAGGTTTTATGGCAACACTGAGTTCACATTCGTAAGATCAGGAACCTAACTCCTTTGCATGAGTCTCGAAAAGACAGCTTCGCTTTAAAAAATATTCTACGGTATCGAATAATTACGCGGGTGTGATTGCGTTGAAGCAGTACATGGTAGCGCGATGGAGTCGGCAGAAGGCAGCTGTCTTTGTGCGTTTCATAAATTAGAATCCTAGACACCTGTAAAATGGTTCATTAGTGACCTACACGACATGGTCTAGTAGATTATTCTAAAAATGAAATAACGCCGGAGCATGTGCCGTAGAAAATCTCCGAAAATATCTTTGCACAGTATAACCAACTTGTTAATAATAAAAAAAAAAAAGCAAAGCCTGTGGCTCTGAGTTCCGTCGAATCGCTTTTTCTTTGCTGGCAAAGTTTTATTAATTAACTTTACGGCTTTCATGAAAAAAATAGTTATTGAACGAAGCAAAAAAGAAAGAGGAAATACCATACACAAACGTTTATTTACTCACGCTTGGCTCAGTCAATTTGCTTGTGTCGAAGGAGGCCAGTTGTTTCCGCTTACTCATCTCGTTTGAAGAAGCGGATCTCGTTTTGCTGAGCTCAAGTTTAGTTAATTTCCGTATTTGCGTCTCCCTTTCAGAGAGCGATCTCCGTCTGGCAGCGGAATGTCGGTGGTGATGAAGAGGGTTGCTTCGCGTCCCTGTTTGTTTCGATCCCTGCACAACATAGAACCGCGTGCGATAGAAATGAGCTTCCTTCGTTCTCGAATTATGATGGACTCTAAATAAACGTATCAAATTCTTTGTGTAACACACCATCTCAATGGTCCATTTCTGAAACAATTCATATCTGAGGCATAGTGAAAAAATTAATTTGCGTGGTTTTACATCCCGGGCGCTGCGGACACCCGCGAAATAACGCCCAGGGCTTAGAATATTGCTTTGTGTGTCATTTTTATTGTCGCCTATAACTTCAGGGTAATTAGGCATTGATGTAGTGAAGTGGTTCATGTGGCCTTTATTCATTAGAGTAATTTAATGAATGACTCAAGGCACATGAAGAAGGCAGCCGTTGCTCGAAAGCATCAACGAAACAGGAAAAACAACCTCTTTGCCGTTGCTAATGAAGATGTGCGCGATGAAAGTCTAGTCACAAAAGACGTGGTCATGGGCAATCATGCTGAGTTTCCTGTAGTTAACTGATGCCACAGTGAAAAAATGTTTATTTACCCGCAGCTCAATCTGTGATGTTTCTTCCTAGCTCCCACTGGACACGACCGCCCAAAAGGCGCAAGTCCTTGGAAGCGATATAGCTGCTTGTGATATATTTAAAGCAAACAGCTTTCTTCCGATTTTTCACCAGTTTTCGTGGTGACCGGCGGGAAGGCTGCCTGCTTGTGTAACGACCTGCGCAGTCACGCTACAGAGTAGCGGGGCTTGCCTGCCGTTACATGGGGAGACAAAGTCTTCACGCCGTTCGTAGCCAACTATCGAGACGCACGTGTATTCTTTCGAGATTTCTGTGGCGTCAGAGTTCGCCGTCGAAATCCTCTGCGCGTCTCTTGTCAAGACACGCCATTTCGCCTTGCCGGCTCACCACAGCTTCGGACAGGGAGCCTCTCTCTCTGTCACTGCAGCTTCGCTCCAACTCCCGCAGTGTGTGGGTTCCGCGCGATATTAAAGAGAATGGCCAGAGCAGTATCATGGCCTCCCCGGAGTAAACGAGAGGGAGAACAGGCACGCAGCCGCTGTCATGACATTGTAGTGATGCTGTCGCCACTCCGCTGTCACGTCGCCATTACGCTGTCACGTCACCGTCGCCATCACGCTGGCGCTACTCCGCTAACGTCACGCCGTCTTGGTCACGCTGCCGTCGAGCTGGTTTTGTCACTTCCATCGCTATTACACGGTCGTCGTAATGTTGCCATGCCGTCAACCCAAACAGGTCGACAATAATTTTTGCCGCCTGCAATGAATACCGTTATTGACGCCAGCGATGCACTTCGGGAATACTGTTAGTGCGTCTATGTTTCATTAGTTCAGCCCGAATAGGCCATTTGCTTATTATGGAAATAATGTTGGATGATTTATGCAACGATTTTTCAGTCTTATTGCACAGAGTGCCAAGATTACATCTTTTCGTATCAATAGGTAAGACGACTGCCAGCAGTACTATCCGCACCATCTCCGGAATATAGGCTCTAGTGAGGGGGACATCTCCTTCCGTTGGTATCGTAGCTGTTTCGCTTAAGCCCGACACTTATTTGCTCCAAGGAAAACAAGAAACCTATATAACACGCAATAGGAGAATTGGTATGCGCGAAGGTTGATGTACACGCTTGTGTTCTAACTAAATGTTATAAAACCTCATAAAACCGAAATTAACGCACGCCAAAGTGAGTACGAGGATTGACTACGCTTTGCTCAGATCGAATATTTAGTTAATCGACACTAGTACCATATACCACGATGACGTCGACATAGAATTCTCCAATCTAATCGACATCCTGACTTGTGTTAAAACTAGTAGCAGTATTAAAACATCTGTTCGGTCATATAATTTGCCCGTCTCACCCTGGATGACGGAGCAGATTTTAGCAGTATTGCAGCAGAAGGACTTTTGGTATCGTAAATGGAAACAGCGTAAGGACAACTGCTATTACTTGAGTCAGTACAAAAAGGTACGCAATAAATCTGTGGCAGTTATGCGTACACGAAAAAAAGAATACTATACACGTTTAATCGAACAGAGCTCCGGTAACTCTAAAAAACTGTGGGAAATCATGAATAGCGTTATAGGCAAGCCACACAAACAAACTTTTCCGGACGTGGTTGATCAGAATGTTGTAAACAGCTTTAATTCATATTTCACTACTGTTGGAATTTCTTCAGGTACCAATGTAAATAATACAGATATAAACTCTTTATTACCAAGGCCCCTCCCAAACTCCTTTCGTATGGATGACATTGAACTTAACGAGATACACTCAACATTAGCAACCATGGATAGTAATAAAGCTGCAGGTATAGATGAAATTACAGTACGTAGGTTAAAAGAAAATATTGATATTCTGGCTCCCATATTATGCCACGTTTTCAATCACTCATTTGAAAACGCCACGTACTCAACGTCACTAAAAACAGCCCGAGTTGTCCCAATATACAAGGACGGCGATCGCTCAAGCCCTTCTAGTCACCGAGCAATATTCGGGCTCAGCGCCATTAATGTACTTTTCGAGAAAATCCTTGCGAATCGAATCAATAGCTTTATACACAAATGCAACATAATTTGCCCACAGCAACATGGTTTTCGGCCAAACCATTCGACCTCATCAGCGGTGCAGTTTTTAGCCCACATTATAAACAGTGCTTTAAATGACAACAAACTTGTAGCTGTAGTCTTTCTAGATTTAAAGAACGCTTTCGATACGGTCAACCATTCCATCCTTTTGTACAAGCTAAGGCACTACGGTTTTCGGGAACGCATATTCGATTTGTTTTCTAGTTACTTCAATGAACGTCATCAGATAGTTATCATAAATAATGTCTCATCGTTATCATAACGTATTCATCCAGGCGTGCCCCAAGGGTCTGTTTTGGGACCCATGCTTTTCTCTATATACGTTTCCGACCTTCCACGTGTCTTAATATTCGGAGAAATGCTGATATATGCAGACGACACTGCTATAATAATTACAGGCAATAGCATCGAGGAAATACAGTCCAAAGCAAACGTAGATTTGACAAACGTCTCTAAATGGTTTACAGCCAACAAGCTTACTGTAAATGTCAAGAAAACAAAATATACTATATTTCACTCCCGCAGAAAACAAGTAGATGCCAACTCTGTAAACATTAGTATTGACAACTCTCTACTAGAATATAGCCCGTGTTTTAAATATCTTGGCATAATCTTTGATAGAAACCTGCACTGGCAAGACCATTTATTAGCAGTTGGGGCGAAGGTGGCATCGGGGTGCTATAAACTGCTTCAAGCACGTGACTTTTTGACGCAAGCACATTACGTATTTTATATTTCTCCTTTATCCACAGTCATCCATCATACTGTCTGGAATCATGGGGATGGACGTACAATAGCTATCTCCAGCCAATCAGAAAATTGCGGAAACGATCATTACGAATCATAATGTAACCTAAGCACGATCACCCCAGCAACCCATTATTCCACGATCTACGGATATTACGCTTCGCTTCACTACGCCTCCTAAAAACAGCAACTGTCGTAAACAGTATCGTAAGAAACAAACACCCCTTCCATACGTCCCTCTTTCATACATCATCGCGCACTACCAGAAATGTATTATTAGGCAACTTTAATCTACCTCCCACGCACAACATTTATGGAGAACGACGGCTCTCTTTCATTGGTGTTCAGATATGGAACACTCTTCCACAAGAAATAAAATACGCTAAAATAAAAATTACCGAAGATTACGTTACTTCCTAATGCGAAGTTTGAGCGCAGCAAATAAGCTGCTTCACCTTTTCGATAGATTGAGGCAAAGAAATCGAGCAACACATGTATGCGCTATCACAGAATTTTTTTTTTATTTTTCACACGTATTCCTTTAACAAAGACTCCACTAACAGTTCTTGACAGTCATGAAGGAAGCTTTGTGGTCGGAGAAATAGACTGATATATGTTCGACTTGGTACACCAATGCTTGATTCTCAAAGACGAGATGTATACAAGTGCCTCGCGAGGTTGTCACAGCCGTGGGACGCGTTACGAGCGAGAGGAACGGGATGTTCTCCCGCATAAGTGTTAGGAAATTGCTGTTTGTCTTTATGTCAAGCCGCCACCGATCTGGCTCTCTGATTGCCACCGCACAGGGCGAACGGCAGCGGCAATTTCGGCTCGGGCGGTGCACATATACAGATCCGCCGCCACCGATCTGGCTCTCTGATTGCCACCGCACAGGGGTTGCATTGGAGGAGGAGCGAAGAAAGGAATTAAGTTCGAGCCGGCGCTTTGACAACCGGAGACTCGCAGGAAGAGGGGGGAGGGGGCGGCGTGTACACCTAGCGGCAAACGATGGGGGCAGAAGCGCGCGCAGCAAGCGGACAACACGATAAAGGGAGGAGGGAAGAGATAGCAGCGACTGACTAATGCCGCTAACGCCGATAGTGAGTCAACCCCAGCTGCGGAGTTGGTTTCAGGGACAACGAATAACCGGCGCGTCGGCAACTGAAGAGCACCCTATCCGCCACACAAGAACAGGGGGGGGGGGGACCCTTTCCTCCTCTTTCTGCATGGCGGCGACGGTGTTCTATGCAGTCACGTTATCTTGACTCTCTAGCGGCGTCAGCGGCATCCAGCGGTATCAGCCGGTCGCTGCTAGCGCTGGGGGGATGAAAGGGGGGCGGAGCTGGTTACGAGGCCGACGACGACGACGACGCGAAACCCAGGAACGGACGCCAAAGAGCTGCGCTCTAAAAAAAGACAAAGAACCAGAAATCTTGCATTCGCGCATGACGTTCGAAACAAGCGGTTATGGTTGCATAAACCGCCGTTGCCGGGAAGCGCGAGAAGCAGTCAAGAACCCTTTAATGCCCCCGAATTCTAGTTGCGAAGCTTAAGCGGCTCCCAAGTTTTTCTACACGACGTGACAACAACGCCGAAATTGCAGAAAGAAACTTTCGCTTTCGGTGGAGCCATCAGATCTTGGCGTTGCCAAGTGGTCTACTTCCCAAGGAGCGACCAATAACGATGCTAAATAAAACTGTGGGGTTTGACGTCCCAATACTGCCCTGTGGGTTATGAGGGACGCGGTAGTGGTGGAATCTGGAATAACTTAAACTGTCCAGCTTTTCTTATGTTCACCAACATCATAATCCTGTTTGTCTTCAACGAACCCATGAGAAACTCCATGTTCAACATTATCATCATAAGCATGATTAGCCTATATTTGACCGCTGCCGAACGAAAGCCTCTCTGCAATTTCCAATTACACCCGTCTTGCACTAGCTTTATATAAGTAAGTCTTCGGTTGGGGGATAGGTCATACATTGTATGTTGAAGGTGAAAAATTCAGCGCAAAACCCAGGACAACCCACAATAATGAGACGAGACAAGCATTGGTGCTGTATGACGTGACAGCGCCCGAGCCTCAGCAAATTTATGGGCTTTCTGCACTTCTACCTTCGCTCGTCCGTGGTGCAATTTCCAACAGCGCCTGTGTTCTTTCGTGTTTCAGTGGTCCTGTTGCTGCGCCGTTTTCAACGAACTAGCCGACTTCGCACTCTTAGACCACAGAAAACCTATGACGGACGCCACACAGAAAGCCTCTGGATTAAGCCTGACCACATAGAATTCTCAAAGTGCACCAAGTTCGCACAGAAACATTTTTGCATTACGCTCTTTTTAGAATACTGCGCTTCATGATCAGCAACAAGATGTCGTATGCAAATAAGTCACAACAACGAACAGGGATGAATGATGCCGCCTTGAAGGTCTGTAGCAAGATGTTCACGTGACATCACATTTTTAGAGCGTCTACCCGGTGCTATGTAATAAATTGTTTATAGAGAAAAATACACTGTATTCTAAAGTAACCAATAATTCAGCCTCAAGGCATAGGAGAACTTTGTGGGTAGAAATATGATAATGCCGCGAAAGCCTTGGCACCAGCCTGGTATAGCAACCGCTTATGTTTCGGCGGAAAATTGAAAAACTGAAACTGAGTACACAATTGCCGTTAATAAACGAATTTCCTCCCGAAGAAGAATGGCCAGTGAAGATTTGAACGAACGATCTAGCAGAATAGACTCACTTAAAGTTTGAATCGAGGGCCCTTTAATTGCTACTCGCTCGGTGATCGAATTGTATTTGGCGGGCAGAGCATCGCCAGCTGGCACTCAACTCACCTTTAAGGTGATTTTGGTTGGATGCTGTACAGCGCGCTTGGCTCGCCTGGCCGACTCGTTGCTGGATGTTGAGCCCTTGTGCATGCTGCTGGTCCTCGGTCTTCGGAGTGGTATCGTGGTGCAACGTTATCGCGGGATAAGTTTTGCAGGTAGTGCTACAGATGGGAAAATTGAAGGCGCAGCTTGTGCGACGGCAGTAAAGAGGCGTTCCTGGAGCCAAGCGTCCGGTCCTTCGTCCTCTTGGTCGACACTGGAGTTGGAATGAACACCTGCCTGGAAGGCTTTGTGTGGAGACGGGCGGGTTCTTTACAAAAGCTGTCTGGTCTCCGAGCGCAAGCGTAGCAGGAGACGGTCCCGTGCCGTGCCTGACTTCTTCCGTGGCTCGAGCCCGCTTTCGAATTGGCGATGATGACCGTGGTCAACCGCGCATGGCACCATTAATTTGACATTTAACAGGGAAGTCAGGGCACACTTCATAGTCGATGTTGTGCTTCAGGTGAACGGCACGCACACACGACGATATGCCACGATGCGAGAATTTTAAAATTTCTGCAATATCTGTCAAATTTTTCTGGAAGAAGGGAAAACATTCCAAAGCTTGTTCTCCTGCCGCGCGGGTGGGCCTGAGCAAGTCCCTCCATAGTGGATAAGGGCCAAATAACAACAACGACAACAACGATAACAACGACGAGAACGACGACAAATACGACGACGACGACGACGAAGATGGCGAACGACCAAGGTCATGGCCTTCGCTTGCTTAGTTTAGAGAGAGAGAGAAAACTTTATTTGGTCCATTAAGGGTTTAGCGTTCGGTCTTCGTCTTCATCGCTGCAGACGCTTGACCTTCTTAGCAGGGTTGGGCCCCTAGTCCACGCTCCATTGAGCCGCGCTGTTTCGCTTGCGTGCTGCACCATTGCCTTTTGGGCGGCGAGCTCGCAGCTGGTGAGCCGGCTCTCCCACTGCTCCGCACTCGGGGTTTTGTGTTGGTGGAATTTGTAGTTCCGTTTACACTCCCAGGTTATATGGTAAACCGTGGGGGTTGCCCCGCACCACGGGCATGTGTTCCTAAATTATGTAACATACATCTTGCTTAGTATAGGTAAGTTAGAGAAGGTTCCCTTTTGCAGCCTCCGCCAACTAGCTTAGTTTAGTTGGCACGAGTCATGATGATTCTATTGATGATAATAACAATCATCATCCTTATCATCAAAGTCAGCCCGAGTACTAACAGAGACGTGTACTATTTCAGGGCGCGTATCACTATAGAGGATTAATATAACCCGCCCACTTCACTGAGCACAAGCCAATCGAAATTGCTAGTTTTTTTGGTTTTGTTTTTTCTCTTCTTGCTTTAGACTGCTTAGCCTCCTGTGTTCTTTATCCCTTCATGTCATCTGCAATATCTCATGTGAAGTAGCAAGCACTGCACATAGCAAGAATGACACCTTAGTTTCCATTAAACTTTTTTTTCTGTCTCTCTGTCAAAACACAGAGATTCTGCGGCGCTTCACGATTTGCGACCAACCATCCTCATGCGCACGTGCCTCTCGCCAAAGGTGCCCAATCGAGAACAAAGTATGCACACCGACTATGCACGCATCAGTTCAAACAACAGAACAATTTAATATTTACATTTCCATAAAAAAAGTCGCAGTTTCGCCCGTAAGGTGGAGCATTGATAGAAAATTAGTGGACAGTATACGATAGTAGTTTTATCGACCGTATAAACTTGTAAACAGCTTAGTAAGTAAATTAACAAGCAAGGTGTCACGCACGCACAAGTAAACATGAACACCTCTGACTCGATCACCGCGGAAATTGGCTGTAAAGAGAGAGAGAAAAGGTTGCATAGAAAGGCATGGAGGTGGATACAGCTTTCACGTGCACTCAGCCCCAAGCAAAAGCGAACAAAATCTATATCAACTGCAACAGGGACCCAAAGTCGAGAGTAATCGCTGTCGGAAAAGCAGTTTTCTTTCGAAACTTCGGAGGGAATCTCATCTGGACGGAGGGAACGGTTTTGGAAAAGCTAGGCCACAGATCGTTGTTCAATAAAAGCCCTAACAGGTTAGTGTGATGACAATGTGATGACATCAAGCACGGTGCTTTGAGACACTCCGCAGAAGATTCGGCGACACAGGATAAGGGCTGTGCAGTAACCACGAGCAGTGTTCCGCTCCCATTACTGTTTCGGATAAAAGCAGATAACTCCACGTCGTCAGAGGCCACTTTCTCAGGAACGCTGGAGCCTTCGCAATCATCGGTGACCAAACCAGAGATTGACAGGGCCCCTGAGACCGTGCCAAACACGACTGCAGAGTCATGCTCGCAGCGGGAACGACGCCCTCCGGATCACTGCGGTGAATCCATCTAAGGGAGGAAAGTGTTGTTTACAAGCGACGCACCACCGCTCCTTGGCTGGACAAAGCACCAGTGCGGACGAAACAGGAAACGACCCCACCCCGAGTCGAGTTCCAAGAATTCTCCATCACCCCCAGCGTCTCGGCCACTGGACAGGGCCGAAAGTTTGCCTCCTCGAACATATGAAGCTCCCGTCTGCGCCTCTTGTAGAAAATAAACTCCGTCTGTTTTCTGCCACCAACCAATGCTCACTCCTTTCACGAATGGGGCCAGACCCTGTACGTAACAGCTTGCAAGATCGCGCATACACGAACACGCAGGTATATCACTGTCAATGAGCGAGGGATCTGTCGCGGCAACAGCTTAGCTCGCTGAAGCGCCGCAGCGTTATCTATGAACATACTCCTATACAGATGGTTCTATTATCACGGAATACAGCTTTGTTGATTGACAAGTCACTTCGTCACCGAGTACGCGTGTGAATCATGAACAATGACTTGTTTTTCAGTTGCACTTTGCTGCTGAGGTCTTTTTAGTATGGTCAATAGTGAGTGTACAATTGATAACATGATGTAATATGGCATCGCCCTTCGGAACAATCATGTGCCACCGAATGAACGTACTGGAGCGCTGTGCGACACACACAAAGCTAGTATTCGTTCATTATATGTTACGTCATTGTTTCAAAGTGCACTGCCATATTGAGTCATGACTAACCAACTAGCCCACCAGTAGGTCTTAAGCAATTGATTACAATTAGGACAGACATAAAAGTGATATGTACATATCATAGTTACTTCTTCAGGCAAGGATGCTTGTCAGATATGTTTTCAAGAGAATGTTTGCATGAAAACAAATAATAATTCATATTGTTGAAAAGACACCCCATATAGCGCGTGAATTCACGTAATGTTTCCATTTCTTGTTGGTGCAAAAATGTCTCTGTCAATAGAAGTAGTGTTATGTCATTCATGTCTTAAGAGATGTCATCGGTCTACGGGGGCACAAAAAGCAGCAATGTCCATGCATAAAGGCCTGGGTGACCAATCTGCTGCCGTTTCACTATTTATCTGTACCCCTATCAGCATTTGAACAATGTACAGCCTGTGGTTAAAGTGAATACAGGCATGCTTGCTCTCTCAGCAATGGTGATAATCAAGGTTGATTGCCTTGAGACAGTTTACTGCTGTCAATATCATTTATGCATGCATTCTCTTTTTATTCTTTTCCCTAGATAACAAAGAAGCATGCACAGTCAGTGAGCTATAGCAAAGTAATGTTATTTGATTGCGTTGGGCATGGCCCAAATGTCCCATTCACCTAACAAGCTAATGCACAGGCACATTAAAAAGAGAAGTGCATAGGCTAACAAACAGGTGCACATTAACTGTACTTCATCTCAAAGCAAACCAAGATTATCAAGCGACTATAAATATCTAGATTAAGGGGGTGCAAGAATTTCGGCCCCGTAGTATTTGGGGCCTTAACGATTGCAACCCCCTGATCTAAAACTCTCTAATAAGCTTTGCAATGAGTGCAGTGATCTTGCATGTGAAATGGCTGACGTAGTAAGTCGTCAGTGTGTGTCAGTGCAACTTGCATCTACCTCTAATGCAAGCACAGAATGTCTGCATTGTAGGCATTAGTTCATTAGAACCGTGTGCATGGCAGCACAAGAAAGTAAGGGAATGTTTATTGCCATTTTTTATTTTCATAACAAACAGACAGCTTCTTGGGTGGAGGTTTGTGACGAATTCGTATTATGTTCTGTGTAAATCTGCAGCGGACATGTTCTATTATTCAATCACTTAAGTAGTCAGATGAATGCAGATAGCCCCAAAAGCACTGTGAAACGGAATGCAGAAATTTGCAGTTTATATTATGTTCTGTGTAAATCTGCAATGCGGACATGTTCTATTATTCAATCACTTAAGTAGTCAAATGAATGCAGATAGCCCCATAAGCACTGCGAAACGGAATGCAGAAATTTGCAGTTAAGAAGCCATAGTGACTCGCAGTCTGTGCTGAACATAAAATAGAAAAAAATGCGCAGTGGCAAATCGGGTGCACATTTTGATCTGTCATACAAATCCATATATAACAAGTAATCTTTCACTAGTTCTCGTATTGCTTACAGTTGCACGAACCTTACTTTAGCATCCTCTGTGGAGTAAAATAATTCTGCAAGTCACAGCTACTTGTTCACTCTACTAACATATTTTAGCACCCAGGCTCTCCTGTATTCGTTCACGCATGCTACCATAGCATGGCTGGGCTCAATCACCTCTTTCCATTTCACTGAAATGAACACGGCATATTTTGTTACCAAATTTTCTCTGAAGCATAACTGTTTATCATTCTTTAAGCCTCTGAGAAGTAAGGATGGATGATCAGCCTTGCAGTTGTGGCATTTCATAGGTTCTAACCCACCGTCATATTTCTAAACAAGCAACGATGAAATTATATAGTCAAGCCATACCATTAGTACAACTGACGTATTGCTTCGCCAGATAGTCTCAATGCCACCTCCCCAATTTCGTAACTACTTAGACATGTTGACAACTTAGACGTGTTGAGGTTAACTTCACAGCCTATGTTTTAAAATGACGAATAAGCCAGATTAACCCCAACAGCCCTTATATTATTCTCTTAATCACTTGAAATACTAACTAGCACATGGCATGTAGTCATATTATATTCTGTTTGTATGTTTAGTGAATTGCACAAATCATTTTTGTCGCTCCTACAGCCTAGCTGATGCTGTCTTTCTTTATAACAATTAAGCAACAACCTTACTTGGTGCATTTCTGTGAGAACTATAACTAGCTTACAGTAGCACTGCACATGTACCGTCAGACCACATCGTAGACATGCTTATATAGATATTAGAGGCTCGCCATAATCAGCACAATTTTGAAATCTAGATGAACAGGGTGCGAATTCAAGTGTATCAAATAAATGTCTGTTCCGTTGAGGTGCTATGTATTTATGTGCGATATAGTTATCGATTCACTATACTTGTGGCAGAAGAACAGAATACACAAAACAACAAAATCAAGTTCTCTCTGGAAAGCTGCTTTTTGTCACTGTTATATGCAGCAAAGTAAGACTTCAGAAACCACAAATATGGCTTGGGCGCATCTTCGTGCATTGTATAAGAAGTAGAGGTGGGAGAATGTTGATTTTTTTCAAACACAAATTGAACAAAAATAGTAAGCATCAAATATCGAATAGTGACACGACGACGTAAGCACTTGTAGCAGCAATATTTATTTCCATATATTTAGGTACTACCTCTTAACCAACTAATGCAAAAGATAGCTAACTATTGGGGACAACGGATAAGTTTTAAATGCAAGGCTACTAATTGTTATATTAAAAAAAGCTACTTGAACAGTCTATCAACAACTTTAGAGCCTCGTTGCATAGAAGTTTTCCAAGAAATATTGGCTGCTGTATGAAGAGCTTCGAAAAATGCAGAATAAATTGTTACCAAAAAACATGAAAGTTGTAAAAAATAAATTAATGAATGACCAATGTTTTGCGGACACATTTAAAAGGACTTGTTGCAAGTAAAACAGCAGAGACTTGTCGCATAAGTATAAATCTGCTAGATCAAGAGATGTGTGCTTGGCTTTTATAAAAAAAAGGCTATGGGAAAGTTTTGTGCCAATATGGCTAAAAGATACTTTCGTCCCAGTACTTGCCTTTGGTAAGTACTGCGAGTACAGTATGCGTGCTATGAGTACTGTATGTATGCAAGTACTTGTCACATATTCGTTGTTAAAGAACTTCCAATTTATATATTGACACAAAAGCCTCCTCCGATCATGGAAAAACAAGAGAATTGTCATATAGTATACATAACATTTAGAACATCAAGGTACTATTTTTCACGTTACGCAAGTACTCGTGAAAGATAACACTGCAAGAAACAGCATAAAACTTTGGCATAATCCGTAACTGATTTTGTCAATGAGTGTCCCATTTCATGTTGCAAAGTTGCATAGGGCAGATGGGATGTGATATCTGTGATTCGGTGATGCGTTATTGTATCTGGGTACAACTATTATACAAGTGATCAGTCTGGGAATAAAAAAATAACAGGCATTGATTACCAGTATGTCATCATGTCACTTCAATTTGAGAAGTGACTATCATTTCAAGTGAAACTTGCATTGAGCAGCATGTTCATGTGCCCATATATGTGTACCCCATGAACCGTTGCTTTAAGTTATGACCAGTGTCATGTCATTCCTGTATGTAATTGTAGTTTTGCACAAAAAACCAATAAAACTTTTGATCAGCATCCTGGTACATTTCCTTGTGTTTGCATACAGGCTTTCTGTCACAACACCCTCTTCGCACCCATGATAAATGCTGCAGTCACTAAAATAGAGCTTTATATAATTTCCTAAACTGCTTTAATTCCAGCAAGTAGACGCCGCGCAGACACTGTGCCGCAAGTGAACATTTATGAGGGCGGTCATCCTTGCTGTTTATTAAGGTGGTTGCAAGGTAAATGGAGGGAAAGTGTACAGGTGAAGCGAAGCTCCGCTGTCGCATGCACGTAAACAAAGCTTATAGTTAGGGCATCAAAACATTTTTTGCGTCATTGCTCCAACCGTAGAGCATGTACTGACAGGATGGAAAGCAGACATCGAGCAGACGGTGCGGCGCGAAGAACACAACTTGAGGGGCATACAGCCTTCCTATTAGCTAAGGTGCCTAGCAGCTTCCCCAATGCTGCAAGGAGCTACTGAGATGGAGTACAGCTCACAGGACACATTGTTAGCATGAAAGGTTGGTGTCGTGTTCCAGAGCTTCCGTGAACGAAGAAGCAGACTGAACTTGAAACATGTTTTATTACATGGCAGTAACTTAACGTGGCAGAAGAACAGCCAAGAAATATATGGAGAAAAAGCACACCAGAGTTTGGCGGCCAGCGATTAAATACACATAGTGGGCGAGGGCGATTGCAATATGGCCCACGTGACAGAAAGGGAAACGCTATCACACGTGTACACATGTACAGATATGCGACAGCTGGGCAGTGGCAGAGAGGGTGCTTTGTTGTGTCGTCACACGTGCAAAAATTGCATATGGAGCATTCGCATAGCTTACATTACAGCAGATGACACCTAGCACAAAATAAATAATATTATTACAATGTGTTCTGTGAGCCGTACTCCATCTCAGTAGTTTCTTGCAGCACTGGAGAAGCTGCTGGGCTCCTCAGCTAATAGGAAGGCTGTATGCCCCTCAAGATGTGTTCATCGCGCTATACTGTCTGCTCGGTGTTTGCAGTGATACAAATTCTAAGCTGTTCCCTAGTCTCCCCTCTTCATAAAGTGTAAAATGCGCAGAGACAGCTCTGGAAACAGACGTGTACAAAGCAAGGAATCTGCTTCGATATAATACCTATATTGAGATGCATAAGAGCATAAGCGACCAGCGATGCTTCTGCAATGTTTATTACTTCAGAGCGCATGCAACTGACCGAAAAAAAAATCGCAGACGATAACGATACTTCCTAATACAAAATTTGAGTGCAACTCTACACGTGTTGTCATTTCGCTAGTGTGGACAATCAGTCTCGTGTGGCATGTTGCAAACGGAGCGAAGTGTTCCGCCACTGCCTTGCTAATCTGGAGATCGTGTGAGCCAGCGCATGGGTGACGTGTGGGTGTGATTTACAAAAGCCACCGACAACAAACCTCCCATACAGTGCGTGCTACTCTGGCACCATCTCGTAGCTACCGTCACTGCACTTCGCTTTTATTCGCACGCTTTTGACATACACTACTCTGTTTACTGCCTCATCGTTCTGCTGCACCTTCCTCTCCGCTTTCCTCCTCGTGCCTCTTCTCACTTGCCACTCTTTTTTATTTCCCACAGCGTGCTGTGTTCGGTCGGTTAAATGAGCGAACGAGTGGTCCTCACAGCACGACAAAAGCTAAAGGGAAACCAGCCATAGGAATACCCTGAATGCATGCACTATAAACCCCGTTAAACGATTGATTGAATGCGCGATAGACGTGGTCTACAAGGTATTTTT
The DNA here is from genome assembly GCF_050947875.1 of Dermacentor variabilis. Lineage (NCBI taxonomy): Eukaryota > Metazoa > Arthropoda > Arachnida > Ixodida > Ixodidae > Dermacentor > Dermacentor variabilis. The sequence goes on along the minus strand of NC_134572.1, from coordinate 22,986,281 downwards.
GACACATGGGGCTGATTACGTGGGTCAAACAGAGAGGTGCATAAATGATTGAGTCTGCGAACATCGATACAAATCCAGTCTAATACAAGCACCCAGAGACCTTGCCATATATTGTGCTTCATGCCGTATCTTCCCCAGGATGGGGATCTGATCTTGCTGAAATGTAGTAACTAAAGAAAAAGAAGTCATGGAAGTCTACAACATCAAGATGAGCCCATGTGCCACCTATATCACTCATCAAAGAGATTAGCTTAATGACTGACAGTAGAGGGCATGGCTCGACTGGGAAGAGCATCCCTGCACATGCGAGTAGGCTATATGGAGGTCTCATTTTCCGAAAATAAAACATTCGTTAATTTGCACTCGGGTGTTGTGCATTGTTTTTCTCTCTTAAGTCCTGTCCCTTCGTCACTTTGCGCAACAGTGTTATGTCGAACCAACTAGCCCACTGGAAAATTTTCTTTAATTATTTGTAATACGCTGGGAGTGCACATTTATGTGGCTCTTGTTTGCAATGCGCATGTGAAAGACAGCACAAAACAGATGCAATATTAGAGGTGAGCGATTAAGAATTTTTGGAACCGAATAGAATAATGCCAGAAGCAAATTGAATCTAATAATTTTCTAAAAATGAATTGCCATTATCATAATTAATACAAACTGATGTTTACATCCCAGTATTTTTGAAGTTCGAAAGTTTCTATCATCATATAGTACCTTATTAAGTATTGTATTTGAAGAACACAAACTGAGCATTACGAGCAAACAAGTACTTTATTCGCATGTACAGGGTTCTTCAGAAGAAGAAAATGACCGCTGTAGAGCCTGTAAGGTGTGGCTACCTGAGTGACTTAGCCTGCTCCACTACGCAAGTTCTCATGTTTTATGGCTATAGTATGCCTGTCGTAGTGAAAATGTACCATGCTTTTCTCCAATTTAATGTTTATGTGGATGCGGTTGGCATTCTGAAATACTGAAAGGTATTAAAAAATATTCACAATTACAAAAAGTGACCACTGAATAGAACAGGGCACTATTCGGTGCATAACTACAAAGTCACAAATATTTGCACATCCCAATGCAATACCAACAGCTTCAAATAATGGTTTCGAGACTTACGTACACACTACATGCTCCAACAGCCAATAGAACATCATATATTGACAAAAGGGTGTTTAACTGGGTTAGTTGGTTCATTCTTTGATGATTGTAGCAGCGGAACCTAAGGAACATGGGTACAGAAGGAACGACTAGACGAGTACGCAGCTGCACTGTCGCCTGATTTCTTTATTGAATTTCCCACTTTTATTTATTTCGTCACCATATCTCTTCTCTCATCTATCTGAGGCTGTCTGAAAAAGGTGACTTCCTTTCTTGTCAGGGCGGCTGATGGTGTGCTTACACATTGCATTCCTGTTTAACTTATCTCAGATGTCTCAAGAATCTCCCGAGTTAGCCTATCAATGCTCCTTTGCAGGACATGCACTTCATGAAATTTGGGTGTGCACGTGCTTATTTAGCTATCTTGTCCCTTCTTGTTCATTTCGCAACGTTTGCAGTGCAAGGACAGATTGCTGCCACGGGTCCCTGAAAGTTATGATGCGTGCTCTCTTGTTCGATCATTAAGGCATCTTCCTGTTCGCCCTATGTATTGTTTTCCACAGGACAGGGGGATGGCGTACACTACTCTTTTGGCGCCATCGCAGTCAAATCAAAATGAACAGAATATAGCCAAGTAAGCAAGTGCATCCCCTAATTTCGTGAAATTATTATTATCATTATGGCCTCATACAAAGACTACACTACACCATCCGAGCTAAAAGATGTTTGTGGCATGGAATATGCAAATTCATTTAAGCTGATTCAACCTCAATGCCTAGTCAGCCAAGAACAAGTCCGCTCAGTTCGAAATGTTGTTAAGCAACCTTGATTTCCCTTTTGACATCATTATGCTTACGGAGACGTGGTACACAGAAGAAGCTAATGCATTATGCTTACCCTCTTAAAACACCTATTTTTTGAACCGAACTACCTCTCATGGAGGAGGCGTGCCAATGATGGTGAAGAAACATCTTGTCTGCGACCAAGTGCCGAATTTCTCTTGCGTGCATGAAGACTATGAAATATTGTGTTTGGCGGTCGACAAAATCTAGTAAGCGTAGTATACCGGCCTCCGAGGTGGAATGTGCAAAATTTTTTGGTATTTACAAATTTTTTGTTGACTTTTTCAAATGAAAATATCCTATCTGTGATCATCGGCGGTGATAATAACATTATTATGCTCGGAGATCTGCCCGCAAAACAGAAATTTGAAGAACTAATTAAATCCTAAGGATGCATGAATGTCATTAATAAGCCTACTAGAATTACTCCCTCATCTTATTCGCTGCTTGATATGTTTAAAACCAACTTACATGCACCTAATATGAAGGCTGGAATAATGTACACACATATAAGTGATCACTTCGGTATATATATGTGCTTAGATAAACATATGCGTAAAACGAAACCCACACAGCAATACTTTCAAAACATTTCATCAACGAATATGGACATCTTGAAATTACAAATTTCTTGTGTAGATTGGCGAATTGTGTTGAAAAAGACAGATGCTGAAAGTGCATTTAATATATTTCTGAGTCTGTTCCTAGATATATATAATTAATGTTTTACCGAAAAAGTATTTTCGAAGCCGTAAGCCATGGATTACAAAAGAACATCTCAGACAGATTAACATTAGAGATAAACTTTATGTAAAATTCATGGCGACACGTGACCCAGATATATTAAAAACATTAAAAATGTTTCGCAATAAATTACTGAAAGAGATTAGAGCTGCCAGAAATGATTACATTTGCAATTTCTTTCAGAGTTCTGCAGGAAAGACAAACGAAATATAGGAAAAACTAAATCCAGTTCTAGATCGCCACACAAACTTTTGCTTTGTTACAAAGATTGAGTTTAACAATGAAGAGATCACGGGCGCTCATTTAGCGGATGAATTTAACAAATACTTTGCTGAACTTAAAGTAGAGCGTCTGACTGAAGGCACACTCGATTACATCAGAACTAAAAACCAGGAATCCCCCTTTTTTAGTACTGTAATAGAGCCAGATGTCATTTCGGCGTTCCGAGGACTAAATAACAGTAAAAGCAGCGGCGCAGATGGTATAAAAGTTGCACCTGACAAAAATGTAATTGAACTAATTTCATCGTGGCTAACACAGATATTTATTCTGTGTTTTTTTACAGGCAGTGTTTCCAAAGCGATTGCAGGTTGCCAGGGTGACAGTACTCTATAAAAAAGGCCAGAAGAATGACACTGGAAATTACAGACCCGTGTCGATACTCCTTATTTTCTCTAAAGTGCTGGAAAAAGTAATTTACGTCAAATTAATGAATTTCTGCGAGAAATACAGTATACTCTACCAGTCACACTTTGGCTTCCGTAAACACGGGTCGACGGAACAGGCTTTACTGGAGCAGAAAGAATTTATTTTAAACCCCTTTGACAAAAAAGTAGCCTTGGGTGTTTTTGTAGACTTTACAAAAGTGTTCGATTTTCTTAAACATTAGATCTTGCACAAAAAAGATTAGATACATATGGAATCCGTGGTAATGCACTAGCACTATTAGTACCGTATTTAGAAAATCTACAACAATATGTTTACCTCAATGGTTTCTCTTTACACAAAAAAACAATAACATCAGGAGAATCTCGGGGAAGCATCCTTGGACCACTTTTATTTAATATCTATTTGAATGACATTATATATATTAATTCGAACATTAAACATATCACTTATGCCGATGACACGACTATGCTTTTTTCAGCTGCATCTCCGAATGACTTAATTTCCGAAGCAAATAGCTCACTATCGCGTTTGCAGGAGTGGTCAAGTGCTAATGCATTAAAAATAAAGACGGCCAAGACGAAAGCCATACTTTTCCGTCGGAGGAATAGGAGCGTTTTTATAAATACAGATCTTTCGTTAGGTGATCTAAAAATAGAAATACTCCGCGCATTCAATGTTCTTGGCGTTGTGTTCAATGAGAACTTAACGTGGGAAGACCACGTGGAACGTGTTGTTTACAAGATTTCAAGTGTCGTAGGCGTTACGTACATTAATAAAGAGATGCTGCCTGTGCAGGTCAAGGTTATTCTTTACAATACATTATTTCACTCTCATATTAGTTATGCACATTTAGTTTGGGGAACTACGACTGTTACAAATTTACGTAAAATTCTTACAGTGCAGAAAAGAATGGTGCGACATGTTCTCGGTGTTCCTCGAGATCAACAATCTCTGCGTTTGTTTGAAATGTTGGCAATTATGAAAATTACTCACATGTATCCATACCACCTGTGTTTAACGTATAAAAAGGATGTAAAAGAAAGCAAACTTTCTCTCAGCTGTAGCAAAAAAAAAAAACTCCTTTATATGATACACGTAGTAGGGAAATTTGGAACATGGAGACGTGTAGAACTACTTATGAGTAGCTAATGATGACAACTGCCAGAATTCTTGAATTTTTGTTACAGACACTGTATACAGCTAGAAAATACATCGAAACAGCAATAAAAATGGTTTTTTTTTCTACCTGAGGTGTATTTCCCTGAACGTTATTGTGGTTTGTGTAAAATGGTGTGCATATAATAGATTTCTGTTTGTCTTTGACGTGTTTCCTGAACTCTATTTTTATTGTGAAATTTAGTGATGAATATTCGTGATACACCACTATGCAGAGGATAGTAAGCAGGTGTTGTTTGTATGGGTGTTAATATATGTTTACATATGTTCACACGTTTGGGAATGTGCATATTTATATGCCACAAAGATGCTTGTAGTTATAGGTATTATTTTTGTATAATCAAAAAATGTGTTTTCGTTTCTTATCGGTAGCTGAACTGTCTGCTTTTATGGAATGTATTTCTTTTTCTGTGGGGGGTGGGGGGGTGGGGGGGGGTAGGGGAACTAGTCAAGCTGTCTGTTTCAGCTTATTTCCCTTACCTCCACCGTCACGTTGATGGCAAAAAATGGGGGTATTATTTATTTATTTATTCAAAATACCTTACAGGCCCGAAGAATGGGCATTGGGTAAGGGAAAAAAAAATTTACACAGTATAAAGAGCAAACAATTATACAAAATTGTACAATTGTTCAATACTTTTTAATAATAATACAACGAAGAGTCAAGATTACACAAGCTCTAAAATTCTAAGGTAAGAAAGAAAAGCACGCAAGAAGTAACGCAGACACGAAGTTTTTTTCTAAAGTAAGAAATTAATGTTTCTCATGACGGAATTTTCCTTTGTCAGCTTCAGCTACAAGGATATCGGGAAGGTCGTTCCACAAACGGTTGACACGTGGAAGCGCAGATTAGTTAAAAGCGTCTGTTTTGCCGTGGATGCGCGCGAAAGAAAGATGCTTATGCAATCTTCGTGAGGTGAATGCAGAAACTTGCAATGCTATTGATGATGGCAGCGGTTCGTGAACGTACTTGTGAGACAGCGAGTATAATAATAATAATAATAATAATAATAATAATAATAATAATAATAATAATAATAATAATAATAATAATAATAATAATAATAATAAAAGTAAACCCGGCCCCAGCTTTACATGCGTTTGTGTTCACTCTTCGGCACATTAATCATTTTGTCTTCGTATCAATGGATAGGTAGATTTCTACGCCATTTCCCTTTGTTTTGCTAGATTGAAGCAAAACTGGGCGCGCAACTCGTAGCTCACGATTGAGGCTTGTACAACTCGACGAAAATTCGATTTTCAGTTTCGCGACACCCCAAACAGTACAACACTATTGCGAAACCAGGCCATCGGAAAGTACCAATCTACGGGCCAATTTTTGCCCTCACATGTTCAGGAATACTATTGACAGCGCATGACAGCGACCACGCTGTGTCCTTGCATGACCTCGCAGAAATCTTGTAGCCTCTATCTCGAAAAAAGAATTTGCACTCTTTTTAGCAAGTCCTTGTGACGGCATATAAATTACTTGGAAAGTCGATACCATGCAAGAGCGCGCCTTAAGTTTAAGCACATGCCTAGTAATTTCTGCAGTACCGCAAGAAGTGACAAATTTTTAAGAAAACAATGAGATAAGGCAGAAGAAAATAAAAATAAATACGTGGCCTTTTTATTAACACTACACTTTGACATATCTTACTGTTGGCTTCAGAGGAGCTTTCTTACAAAAAAAAAACACTAATTAGAACAGCCCAGGAACAGGATGGGAAGCAGATACTACATTGCTCAGAAACGGACAACATTGCGCTTCGTGTCAGCTATTTCCTCGCTCCGTCCCGTTCCTGCGCTCCTTTAATTAAAAACGCAAAAACACTCCGTAAAAAACTGTCAATTAAAAAATGTGCATTTTGTTTTCGAATTCATGGGCGACCTCTCGGGACATTTGAAGGCCTCTGCAAAAGGATAAAAGTGCCGGAGCGGCACGTTGCACTCTTGTTGGCGGCTAATGTCGCCTTCTTTAGAGCAGAGTGCGTAGCAGTAGGTCATGAAGAACACCTGGTCTTCACCGTATTCTCCAAGGCCTTCAAGTCGCAAGTCATTAACGGCATCGGCATGGTTTGAGTGCTTCTGGACGGTCGTTTTGAACGCCGAGAAGGAGACCTCCAGCGCCGGTATCGCAGGGAAGACGCCCATCTCTGGCAGTCCGGACTCCTGGCCTAATTGACACTGCATGCGGTGGTAGTACTCGGCCGAATGTGTCTTGCCCCACCAGGCAATGTTTTCACCATAGAGGTTCACCGTCGTACCAAGCGGGTCGATGGTTTTGGCGATCTCTCTGGCCAGCAGAAACCCCGAGGCGGCGTAGTTCATCGCGAAGGTTCCATTTATGTAGAAAAGCGGTGCTTCAAGCGCCACCATGACAGCGTCAACTGAATTGGGAAGGTACGCATACGTATAGGGTTGTTGGTGAAAAGTGCGTCTCTTTTGGTATATATCGTAAAAGCGGGCATCGTTTTGTAGCCTCCCGTACTTCTCCGCGCTAACAAGCCAGCTAATCACGAATGAAAAATTACTAGTATCGGGAAATATCCCGTAAAGAGCGGCGCGTTGATACGAAACAAAAAACTCCTCGGATGGCAAGATGTTCAATTCGGTGTTCTTGATCTTGCGTACCGCCTTTCCAGCGATTTCGCGGTCGATCCAAGCGGCTCTATTCACTTTCGATACGAATTCGTTTTTGAGGCTTTGCGTGAAGCGGTAGACACCGCGGCGGGTCTCGTTCGTCGGGAAGAGCTCCGTTAAGTATTCCGCGGAGGTGAGAAGCCCGAAAATAGAGTTCACGTACTCCAGGCAGGCAAGCTGCCTGTTCTCGTTGATGTTGTCACGGAACATGAGCTCTGGTTTCCCCGCCACCGCCCAAAGGTGAGACTGGATAAACATCCAGGCAGTGCCCATGAAAATCTCCGATTGGTTGTACGTGCGGAAGAGCTCGTCGAGCTTTGTCAGGAGGAGGGAGTCTTCAACTACCACCCAGTCTTTAGGATTCCAACGGCGTCTGAGCGTAATGCTGTATTGCCTGTTCAGGAGAGGGTGCCACTCTACGTCCCTTATGTTCGGCGTCTTGGTATCGAGTTCATCGAAGGTTAACCACCACTGCTCGCCTTTGTTGCCATAATGGGTGGCTTCGGTGAAGAATGTCTCGAGCTTGTGCAAGAGTATCGCATCATACTTCAAGTTATGTAGGCCCAGGACTGCCATATGATCATGGATGACCACTGCGTACTCTTCTGTGTTCATGAGGTGCTCAAGGCGATGTTTCCAAACCACGCCATTGTATCGCCTGCGGAATATCAAAATATTACCAACCACTTTGCTTATCATGACCTGTAGGCGGAACTGAAAGTTGACATCAAAGCTTGCCGCCATGCTGAGCATTACTTCTAGCGGGTGAAATGGGGCATCGTCGGTATCTTTGAAGGGCCACACAAGCCCAACTTCATCCATAAAACGGACGAGCGAATCAATCTCGGTGATTGAGTTCGGCTTCTGAGGGTCGGCACACTTCTGGTGCAGCTGGGCTGCTTTCCCTTGATGCCATAAGTCGGCGTCCAGCTCCATGATCTCATTTTTCTTGGCGTCTTGGTTCATTTTCTCAAGGACAGAAAGTGTGGGAAACTCCCGCTTCCAACCGCCGCAAACAAATGCATAAAAGTTCATGCAGGGATCGACACTGGTGTTTATCGTGTTCAATAGCCGCTTGGCGTGTTCCTTGCACGAGTCGGAGACGCAGATCCCCACTGTCGTTCCGGCTGAAATGAAGAAAATGTAAGCGATGACGCAAGTGAACACCCCAACTAAGATCGCGGTGACTGGGACAACCAGTAATAGCCTCTTTTTTGCGGCTTCTTGACTCGGAGGTAGCATGACGGCTGGCGGCATCCGTGAGCTTCCGCTGTCCTGCGCCAGAGGCTGAAAAAAGTGTGCGACGTCCCCATGAGTCGTCATCATAGCTATCTCCCAGTAGTTCCCAGTTATTCTTATCGTGTTAGTGTACCCAACGTTACTCGCCTTGATTTATTCATCGTATTACTACGCTAAATATCTCGCGCCTTCGACTGCGTTTCTCTTCTCTTGCCACCGCTTATATTGTTACGAGAAATACATCATCTGCTCAAGTTCCCTTTTTCATTTTTATCTACACGAACATCAGCTGCCTGAGTTTGCTCACGTTCACCGTACGTCATTCCGTTCTAAGAAAAAGAATACTGGCTCTGGTTGGTCGCTTTAGTACCTGATGGAGGACAGTCCGCGTGAATGCAACAAGACTAGCACCCGAGATCAATACAATTGATATAGTGATTTACCGGGTATCACTTCGCAAACCGACGCACTGCCTATTTTTTATGGGATTTTACGTGCCAAAACCACTTTCTCATTATAAGGCACGCCCTAGTGGAGCACTCCGGGAATTCCGACCACCTGGCGTTCTTTAACGTGTCCCTGAATCTAAGTACACGGGTGTTTTAGCATTTGGCTCCCATCGAAATGCGGCCGTCGTGGCCGGGATTCGATCCCGCGACCTTGTGCTCAGCAGCCTAACACCATAGCCACTTAGCAACCACGGCGGGTACGCACTGCCTATAGAAAAAGCCCTAGTGGTGTTCGAAAAAAACGTGGTTAAGCCTCTAGTATCCTATGTTTTCTAATAAATATTCTAATTATCAAGACCACAGGAATTTGCAAGCAATCACGAGTGCTATTTCAAGGAGCACGTGTTTTGTGCTATTTCAAGGAGCACGTGTTTTGTTTCGTCTGATATATTACGAATACTGCGTTTGTACTCGCAGGGTCGGTCATGTGAAGCTCACTTTTCGTGACCAGAGACCGTATAAGATAAGGCTATTACATTTTTATTTTACATTTTGATTGATATCAAATTTAGTAATCACCAATGCAAGCACCGAGCGGTGACCCGCTTCGTTGTTTGAACAGCATAATAAAACACTCCTCTCCTTTATATCGAGGGAGGGGGGAGGGTAGGATCGCTTACCTTGACAATATTTTTTTATATAATCGGCTGACAAAAGGCGGGGAATGAGGAGAAGTGGAGAAGATTTTGGTGGAGCAGAGTTTGGGCAGTGTAGGTAGACAAACAGATAAAGAGTGTGTTGCTAGCAGCTGCGGCTGGTCCACTTCCGGTTTTGGAACTTGCGGTGGCTGGCCGAAAATCGAGGCGGCGTAGCGACTAAGCGTGAAATAAGCAAATGGCAAGATTCGCATTCTATGTGAAGGTACAGTCGATCAGCGGCAAGAACGTACGAGGCACACGGCCTGCAGGAGAAGCTATATAGACAGGATGTCCCAGGTACTCTTTCCCAAATTTTAAATATGTGCAAATGGCACATAGCTGGACTGAACTTAGATAATGTTGTTCGCCGTCGCTTGGATACAGATTAATTTTTTACATTCCGCGTAATTAGATAATTAGACTTAATTATTTCAACTTCTCAAGCGTTATAAGTAGAGGAAAAGTGACAAGGAGGAAATTGCAGGGCAACATGAAAAACTCTGGATACAGCTTTCTGTTACTCAATACTTTCTACACGAAATGGTTTTTCCGACCGTGATAGAAACCTCCGAGTACTCGCGAGATTACTGCGCGACCGGCCCCTCGAGGCACTTTGCGTGTGTTCGCGTGCTGCTTTCACGCTCGGAAAAACAGTTTCTTGTAGCACGTATGAAGCAAGAGAAAGCTGTATCAGGAGTTTTTATATCGCTCTATAATTATCTTATTGACACTTTTCATGTAACTATAATACTTTGGAAGTTGATTAATTAATTAGGACTAGTTATGTAATCGTGCGGAATGCAAAAAGTAATTGGAGTATTCTAAGTGACGGCAAGCAACATTAGTTTTGCTTTGTCCAACAACGTGGCATTTACATCTTTTTAAAGTTGGGCTAAAATTACGCGGGACACCCTATATATATAAAAAAGCAGCAGATTATACGAACTTGTGTGTGAGTTCACAGCCAAAGTTCTACGAGGCGGTTGAATTTGAGCACCGGAAATAGGGACTACAATTGGCTGTAATTATATCACATACTTCAATATGTTTCCCTTATGTGACTTATTCGTTTGAGACCTTGGCCGCATATAGCATTTTCGAGCACATGTCACGAAATTTTCACAAAAGCAGTAATTCATCCACACACATTTTATTTCGCCGGCGCATTGGCCTAGGCACAATAAATCGCATTGTGTGATCTCCATAAGTGCAGAGCACAGTTGCTTCATTATGGTCACAGACAATAGCGGTTACCTTTGTACAGCGTTTGATAATAAATTGCGTCTACAAATTTATTTCTGAAGCGATTTTCAGAACTTCAACGTCACTAAAATGTCGTCTATCGTTGTCGGCGTGCTGTCTAACGGCCGGTCATTAAATAGAAGGATTTGTCGCCAAATAGACCAAAAGTCGCTAAATATAGCAAAAAATAACTAAATTAGAAACATTGCACGCGGACCGCGCATGCACCTCAGATACTAGAGCAGCATGATGGCAGCGGAACCAATGGCGACGGTGCGAGTGCCCCTATAGTATCCCCATAATTTTTATGCGTCAATAAGAACGGCACAAAGGCTTGGCTGTCGCGTCGATGGTCCGATAAATCTTCTGCGGCGGCCGCGAGTAGTTCGACCGATCATAAGCAACGCGTAAGACGAACGGCGCATAGCAGCGGTTTCGCTCAATCACAGTTGCCTTAGTAAGAAACTGTATGGTTAGAATAGCCAAGGCGCATTGTCTCAACGTTTCTCGCATGGGGAGAGAGCGCACGAGATCGTGGTGCCGTACTGAGGCACAGCGAAGACGCTAGCCAGTGGGTATTGGATTTGCGGCATTTGTGCTTCTGAAGCAAGTGCGACCTTATGTACGCCGCAGACACGCTCCTCTCGACATGATTCACTGCTGCTCAGCGTGAGCTACGCCGTAGTCCGTCCGTAGTCGGAATCAGTGATTAGATTGGTCGTGCCGATCAGTTTACGGCTGTGTCGGACACACGTTCTATGGTATATAAGACTGACTGACCCCAGTATTCTTGAAGGTTCCTGCACTGAGCATTCCACCTCGAGGGAATCGATAGAGGGGTGTATGGGTGGATGAATATTGTGAGCACACCAGTGAAAACTGTGGGCAATTGATCCTACAAGCTAGTTATTCTTACCTTCATTAAGTGTTTATTAGCGGCCCTTACGATTAATCGTTCATCTTAACAATGCACCGACGCTAAAATAAATTTATTGTCTTACAAGGTAGTGTGCTTTTATTCTATGGCTGACACTATCTTTGCGCCACCAGTACTCGAAGACATTTCATAGTATTCTCTACCCCAGATTCGTTGCCCTTATATTAGCTCAATTCCCAATGCCTCGGGCATGGTAACTACGTCGTCACCGTCTTTTGATGAATGCCTCAACATGGCAATGAAATATGCTCTATGAATTCTGCGCTACTTCCACATGGCACGCATGTATAGACGATGTATAAATGCAATCGACCACTTTTCTCTGTAGTACGGCGTTCGCAAAAATCCTGGTGTGGTTTCGATTTGAGTAAAGAACGGTCCTTTAAATTATCGTGAAACCTTCCTTTCAATATGATTGTTTTTTTGTTCAGTGTAGTTCAATCGCTGGCTTCGCCATCGCGTCCACTTAGCATATAGTTTCTGCATACGTTGAAAATTCTTTCCCTAGTTGCTGTCACGCCGTTCAAAAATATTTACTGGTTATCTTTCTGGTTCATTCTACCGCTGTGAACAAATGTTTTCCCGATACAGTTGCGTAAAAGCTTCAGCTATATATATATTTTTTCATATTACTCAGTCATTTTTCATAGCCGGCTGTTCTCTGATATTCATATCCTTTCATGTACAGCCCCAAGCCCCTCTCTTCCTGTACTCACTCGTTTTCAGCTTTTTTTTTCCTTGTGCCCCTAAAGCAACAACTCCTATTCAATTTATTCTATTTGCAACAGCTCCTATTCAATTTATAGTATAGCCTGGACTTCCAGGTTTTATGGCAACACTGAGTTCACATTCGTAAGATCAGGAACCTAACTCCTTTGCATGAGTCTCGAAAAGACAGCTTCGCTTTAAAAAATATTCTACGGTATCGAATAATTACGCGGGTGTGATTGCGTTGAAGCAGTACATGGTAGCGCGATGGAGTCGGCAGAAGGCAGCTGTCTTTGTGCGTTTCATAAATTAGAATCCTAGACACCTGTAAAATGGTTCATTAGTGACCTACACGACATGGTCTAGTAGATTATTCTAAAAATGAAATAACGCCGGAGCATGTGCCGTAGAAAATCTCCGAAAATATCTTTGCACAGTATAACCAACTTGTTAATAATAAAAAAAAAGCAAAGCCTGTGGCTCTGAGTTCCGTCGAATCGCTTTTTCTTTGCTGGCAAAGTTTTATTCAATTAACTTTACGGCTTTCATGAAAAAAAAATAGTTATTGGACGAAGCAAAAAAGAAAGAGGAAATACCATACACAAACGTTTATTTACTCACGCTTGGTTCTGTCATTTTGCTTGTGTCGATTGAGGCCAGTTGTTTCCGCTTACTCATCTCGTTTGAAGAAGCGGATCTCGTTTTGCTGAGCTCAAGTTTAGTTAATTTCCGTATTTGCGTCTCCCTTTCAGAGAGCGATCTCCGTCTGGCAGCGTAATGTCGGCGGAAGAGGGTTCCTTCGCGTCCCTGTTTGTTTCGATCCCTGCACAACATAGAACCGCGTGCGATAGAAATGAGCTTCCTTCGTTCTCGAATTATGATGGACTCTAAATAAACGTATCAAATACTTTGTGTAACACACCATCTCAATGGTCCATTTCTGAAACAATTCATATCTGAGGCATAGTGAAAAAATGAATTTGCGTGGTTTTACATCCCGGGCGCTGCGGACACCCGCGAAATAATGCCCAGGGCTTAGAATATTGCTCTGTGTGTCATTTTTATTGTCGCCTATAACTTCAGGGTAATTAGGCATTGATGTAGTGAAGTGGTTCATGTGGCGTTTATTCATTAGAGTAATTTAATGAATGACTCAAGGCACATGAAGAAGGCAGCCGTTGCTCGAAAGCATCAAGGAAACAGGAAAAACAACCTCTTTGCCGTTGCTAATGAAGATGTGCGCGATGAAAGTCTAGTCACAAAAGGCGTGGTCATGGGCAATCATGCTGAGTTTCCTGTAGTTAACTGATGCCACAGTGAAAAAATGTTTATTTACCCGCAGCTCAATCTGTGATGTTTCTTCCTAGCTCCCACTGGACACGACCGCCCAAAAGGCGCAAGTCCTTGGAAGCGATATAGCTGCTTGTGATATATTTAAAGCAAACAGCTTTCTTCCGATTTTTCACCAGTTTTCGTGGTGACCGGCGAGAAGGCTGCCTGCTTGTGTAACGACCTGCGCAGTCACGCTACAGAGTAGCGGGGCTTGCCTGCCGTTACATGGGGAGACAAAGTCTTCACGCCGTTCGTAGCCAACTATCGAGACGCACGTGTATTCTTTCGAGATTTCTGTGGCGTCAGAGTTCGCCGTCGAAATCCTCTGCGCGTCTCTTGTCAAGACACGCCATTTCGCCTTGCCGGCTCACCACAGCTTCGGACAGGGAGCCTCTCTCTCTGTCACTGCAGCTTCGCTCCAACTCCCGCAGTGTGTGGGTTCCGCGCGATATTAAAGAGAATGGCCAGAGCAGTATCATGGCCTCCCCGGCGTAAACGAGAGGGAGAACAGGCACGCAGCCGCTGTCATGACATTGTAGTGATGCTGTTGCCACTCCGCTGTCACGTCGCCATTACGCTGTCACGTCACCGTCGCCATCACGCTGGCGCTACTCCGCTAACGTCACGCCGTCTTGGTCACGCTGCCGTCGAGCTGGTTTTGTCACTTCTATCGCTATTACACGGTCGTCATAATGTTGTCATGCCGTCTACCCAAACAGGTCGACAATAATTTTTGCCGCCAGCAATGAATACCGTTATTGACGCCAGCGATGCACTTCGGGAGTACTGTTAGGGCGTCTATATTTCATTAGTTCAGCCCGAATAGGCCATTCTCTTATTATGGAAATAATCTTGGATGATTTATGCAACGATTTTTCAGCCTCATTGCACAGAGTGCCAAGATTACATCTTTTCGTATAAATAGGTAAGACGACGGCCAGCAGTACTATCCGCACCATCTCCTGAATATAGGGTCTAGCAAGGGGGCATCTCCTTCCGTTGGAATCGGAGCTGTTTCGCTTAAGCCCGACACTTATTTGCTCCAAGGAAGACAAGAAACCTATATAGCACGCAATGGGAGAATTGGTATACGTGAAGCTTTATGTAGACGCTTGTGTTCTAACTAAATCTGTTAACGTTACGTGAAAGTACGTTAGCTTAGACACCATGTTATGTAAATATCATGTTGTACAGACAAGTGCGAAATGTAATGCTGTGCCGTATAGTGTCTACACCCCTTGCAAAGATATGATCGATTGCGCCTCCTAGTCGAGTCGTTGACAAACAACGTTCGGAGTTGCACTGAGCTACAGATACAGCATTTGTGTGGTATAAACCATCGCCCCCACGCAAGCCAAACTCCACCACGCTAACTTTACAGCCGTTCATCGTGCCAACGTGCCAGAACAGATTCCTTTTTCCTTCTCAATTTGCCTGTTCACGCACAACGTCAGTGTTATGTCACTCCGCACGGCGACAGCTCAAAGTTGGTGGTAGTGGTGGGTGAGACAGCGATCGCAAACCATGAGTAAGGGGCAAAAGAACTAGGTCCACATACCACGCCTGAGCGACTATATTGCGGTGTAGTATATTGTGACACGCTGATGAAAAAGGTGTTTTAAACTTGGTCGGAAGAAGATGACGCTCTGGACTTCGCGTGCTGTCTACCATGTTGTCAGCTGCTGCAATTATGCTATTATTGTAAATATCTTGTAAATATACGTCTGACTGCTTTTAACCCCGTAACATTTTTGTCGGAGGCTGCGGGATCATTATCAAGACGGATTTACGCAGCGGGCGCTCCTTTTCTGCATGTACAATGCCAGTTCAAGCGACGATGCTTCGGGCCCGTCGGCGCCCACGCCCACCGTCATTCTAGCACAACCCTGCGGCCAAGGAACCTTTTCTGGCACCGACGATACTGTTGTTTAAGACAGCCTTCAACTATATGAGCGGGTGAGCGCCAGCAGCCACTGGCACCGGACCATCATGCTCGCTAATGTGATATTTTACCTCGTGAGAACGGCACGCGTCTGGTTTGAGACCCACGAGGAGGAACATACCAGCTGGGACATTTGTAAATAGAAACTCAAAGATTTGTTTGGCAAGCCTGCCGGACGTCATCGCGCCTCCCAAAAAGACCTCGCTTCGCGTGTCGAGACGTGCACAGAATCCTATCTCACGTACATCCAGGATGTGCTCGCTCTGTGCCGCAAAGTGGATCCGACGATGTCCGAACCTGATAAGGTTGCACGTGTCATTAAGGTCATAGCAGATGACGCCTTCCATCTCCTTGTCTTCAAGAATTCTTCCACTGTGCGAGCCATCATTACCGAATGCCGGCGGTTTGAAGAAGCCAAGAGTCGCCGCATTGCCCAGCCATTTCCCCGTCTTCCCAACACGGCTCCTACGTCCACCTGCGAAGGCCTCCGCAGTCCGCCCACACCCAACCGCTCTGATGACATCCTCCATGTCATCTGACGTGAAACAGAAGCCGCATCTCCTGTCACGACCCCAAACCACGGCCCCGACAATTGCAAGGAGACCGCCTCATTGATACAGTCCGTCGTGCGCCAAGAATTTGCCAACGTTGGCTTGACCAACGTTCTAACATGCGCCCGGAAGGCCCTGCCCGACTCTTTGTTGTGCCTGAGCATCTGCGTCAGTCTGTTCCCGTCCAGCTTCATGACGTACCGACTGCAGGTCACCTTGGCGTGTCACGGACTTATGTCCGCGTTCGTCGGCACTTCTTTTGGCCTGGTCTGTACCGTGACGTCTGCCGTTGCGTCGCTACGTGTGACCTTTGTCAACGACACAGAAAGCCGGCCACACTCCCTGTTGGTCACCTTCAACCATTTGATGTACCATCAGAACCATTTTTCCGTGTAGGTGCTGATCTTTTAAGCCCTTTCTTACGTCTGCTTCGGGAAACAAGTGGATTGCTGTAGCAGCAGACTACGCCACCCGATATGCAATCAGACGGGCTGTTCCGACAAGCTGTGCAACTTATGTCGCCGACTTCCTCCTAGAGAACGTCATCCTTCACCGCGGCGCCCCTCGACAGCTCCTCACCGACCGAGGCCGTTACTTTCCTTCTAAAGTTGTCAAGGACATTCTACACTCGTGCGCGACTAAATACAAATTTGCTACTGCTTACCATACACAAACGAACGGTCTAACCGAGCGGCTTAACCGCATCCTTGCTGACATGCCGTCCATGTATGTCTCCGCTGACCATCACGACTGGGACGTTGCGCTGCCGTTCGTTACTTTCGCCTATATCTGGTCTCGCCATGATACTGCAGGCTACTCTCCATTCTTCCTCTTGTTTGGCCGCGAACCTACACTACCTTTCGACACCGTTCTGCCTGCTAGTCTGAATTCCACATCCGAGTACGCCTGTGAAGCCATACTCAAAGCACAAGAAGCACGCCATATTGCCCGAAGTCGACTTGTGGAGTCCCAGGACAATCAGCAGCGCTTATATGACGCCCGCCATCGTAACGTCCATTACACACCGGGCGCCCTGGTTCTCCTTTGGTTGCCGTCGCGACGCGTTGGTCTCTCAGAGAAGTTACTTTCACGCTACTCTGGCCCTTACCGTGTCTTGCGTCAAGTAACTGACGTCACTTGCGAAATCGCCCCTCTTGAGCCAACGGTGGCTCAGCAACAACGCCGCGTGTCTTAAGTTGTATCATTCGCCCGCCTCCTAACCAGCACCGAGCCGGTGCTTCAGCCGCTGGGGGTCAAGTTACACGCTGACGAAGAAAATATGTTAATCCTGGTCGGAATAAGACGAAGCTCTGGACTTCGCGCGCTGCCTACCATGTTGTCAGCTGCTGCAATTATTGTAAATATTTTGTAAATATACGTCTGACTGTTTTTAACCCCGTAACAATATTATGGGAATCGAGCCACCCATGACTTTGATCCAACTGCCTCGAGAATCATCCCGCGTTACAACCACCAACTTGCGTTACACTGTTTCCGTGATCGGCTCATTTTAATGCGATAGCTTCTAAAGGTTCGGCTGCGCAGTGAGCACGGCGTAAGCGGCGTTGAGCGTTAGTTGACTGTGAGCGAAGCTTGTCCACCGGTCACAGCGCGGCACGAAACGGGTGCCTTCTAACAATCATAGCACGGCGCGCTCAGCTCTACTCTCTACGGAAGTGGTGGCCCCGGCTATACGGGGGGAAGCAAAAAAGAACAAAGAACCAGAAATATTGCATTCGCGCATGGCGTTCGGAACAAGCGGTTACGGTTGCACAAAAGATTACGGTTGCATAAACCGCCGTTGCCGGGAAGCACGACAAGCAGTCAAAACCGTTTAATGCCACCGCATTCTACTCGCGAAGCTTAAGCGGCTCCCAAGTTTTCCTACACGGCGTGACAACAACGCCGAAAGTATAGAAAGAAACTTTTGCTTTAAGAATGGGGAGCCGTCAGATCTTGGCGTCGCCAAGTGGTCTACTTCCCAAGGAGTGACCAATAACGATGCTAAATAAGCTGTGGGGTTTGACGTCCCAATACTGCCCTGTGGGTTATGAGGGACGCAGTAGTGGTGGAATCCGGATTAACTTAAACTGTCCAGCTTCTCTAACGTTCACCAACATCATGACAATCCTGTTTATCTTCAGCGAACCCATGAGAAACTCCATGTTCAACATTATCATCAGAAGCATGATTAGCCTTTATTTGACCGCTGCAGAACGAAAGCCTCTCTGCAATTTCCAATTACACCCGTCTTGCACTAGCTTTATATAAGTAAGTCTTCGGTTGGGGGATACGTCATACATCGTATTTTGAAGGCGAAAAATTCAGCGCGAAACCCAGGACAGCCCACAAAAATGAGACGAGGCAAGCATTGGTGCTGTCTGACGTGACAGAGCCTGAGCCTTAGCAAATTTATGGACCTTCGGAACTTCTACTTTCGCTCGTCCATGGTCGAATTTCAAGCAGCGCCTCTGTTCTTACGTCTTTCAGTGGTCCTGTTGCTGCGCTGTTTTCAACGAAGCAGGCGACTTCGCACTCTTAGACCACAAAAAACCTATGACGGAAGCCACAGAGAAAGCCTCTGGATTAGGCCTGATCACTTAGGATTTTTAAAGGGCACTAAGTCCCTACACAAACATTTTTGCATTACGCTCCTTTAGTATACAGCACTTCATGATCAGCAATAACATGTCGTATGCATTTGTGTCACAACAATGAACAGGATTGAATGATGCCCCCTTGAAGGTCTGTAGGAGGATGTTCACGTGACATCACATATTTAGAGCGTCTACCCGGTGCGAGATAATAAATTGTTTATAGAGAAAAATACACTGTATTCTAAAGCAACTAATGATTCAGCCTCAAGACATTGGAGAACTTTGTGTGCAGAAATATGATAATACCGCGAAAGCCTTGACGGCAGCCTTGTATAGCAACCGCTTATGTTTCGGTGCAAAATTGAAAAACTGAAACTGAATTCACAATTGCCATTAATAAACAAATTTCCTCCGGAAGAAGAATGGCCAGTGAAGATTTGAACGAACGAGCTAGCAGAATAGGCTCACTTAAAGTTTGAACCGAGGGCCCTTTAATTGCTACTCGCTCGGTGATCGAATTGTATTGGGCGTGCAGAGCATCGCTAGCTGGCACTCAACTCACCTTTAAGGTGATTTTGGTCGGATGCTGTAAGGCGTGCTTGGCTGTCCTGGCCGACTAGTTGCTGGACGTTGAGCTTTTGTGCATGCTGCTGGTCGTCGGTCTTGGGAGAGGTAGCGGGGTGAAACGTTATCGCGAGATAAATTTTGCAGGCAGCGCTACAGATGGGAAGATTGAAGGCGCAGCTTGCGCGAGGCCAGTAAGGATGCGTTCCTGGAACCAGTCGTCCGGTCCCTCGTCCTCTTGGTCGACACTGGAGTTGGAATCAACGCCTGCCTGGAAGGCTTTGTGTGGAGACGGGTGGGTTCTTTGCAAAAGCTGTCTGGTCTCCGAGCGGAAGCGTAGAAGGGGAAGGTCCCGTGCCATGCCCGACTTCGTCCGTGGCTCGCGCCCGCTTTCGAATTGGTGATGATGATGATGATGTCCTTGATGATTTTGGCGCATACCCACTCACGGGGATTGGCCAAGAGTCGGGCAGACTTTGCTTATGTGTTCAGAAAATCTTGGTAAAGTCAATAATTTTGTTACATAAGTTTAAGCGAGGAAAAATCAAAACAGTCCAGTAGACTGCCATGCTATGAAGAGGAGAAAAATTATCTATAATATATAAATGAGGCAATAGGGGAGGAATGAAATGAATAATACGGTCATGAATGAAATCGGTTTGATTCTATAATAAATTTTTCTAAGGCGAAGCATACATTCCTGTTTGGGTGCCCAAGCACAGCCGCTCCGAAAGACAGCTGTACCGGAGTGTTCAATGGCAGGCCGAGCTGTCACACTGTAATTTCTAATGTAATTTTTCTCATGGAGGGGAAACGCTGGCATTCCAGTAAGTAGTGCTCAATCGTCTCTAATGCATTGCAAAACCGCACAATGGGTATATTGCCAGACCAGATTGGTGCATGTAAATATTTAGAGATGGGACACGATAACGTAGTCTCGTTAATGTGACTTCCGTTTGTCTTGCTTTGCAAAATTTTCGGCTCCAAGGGAATTGTGAGTGGTGTAGTTTTAAGGATGATTTAAGGTTTAATTGGGATGTTAAAAGGATGTATCTTCTGAACCTAACGGACGTGATAAAACCCATAGTTGGAAGAAGCGGAAGCACCGGGCCTTGGCCAAGCTGTGTGCCACCTCATTCGTAAATATGCCTTTGTGCCCAGGTACACATATTAATTGTAAACTTCTCAAATGACTTGGAGCTAGTTAGTACGAAGCTTTCAATATGTGTGACTCGCCGGGAGCAGTAAGCGAGGCGCACAGCGACAAAGAATCTGTGATTATTGCCGCGGTTGTCCTGGAAGATTGTAGCTTTCGGAAAGCTAGGACAACAGCTAGGAATTCCGCTAGGTATATTGGCGTGAAATCGGGAAGCTGAATAGAAAAAGACCAGTCTAATGATGATGAAAAAATTCCAACTCCTGCCTTTTCCTCGCTGTGCGAAGCATCCGTTGCTATAGTTATGCTAGGAGAGAGTTGATTCAAGTGATCCTGGAGTAAGCCGTTAAGAATGTGCGGGGGAAACTGCTTTGCATTATTTGGGTATAGGTCACCATAAGTAATAACTAGTGAATTTAAGATGCTGTTTTCCGTGATTACATTATTTATATTTACGTCTAAGGAATTCAATAACGATTGTGATACAATGCCTTGTGGCGTGTGAAACCGTGGTCATCTGACTCCAAAAATTGGGCGGGGTCGTTGTTTGTTGAAGATGAACTGGGATATCCTTAGTGGAGATTCATAGAGCCTTATAAATGTTTGAACGGTAAGTATCTTAAATCTCATTTCAAGGGAAGGTAATCATGATTCCTTGTAGAGCACAGCCTTGGCTACTAACTTTCGTAGCCCCAGACATAAGCGAAGCGCCTCCCGTTCCAGCAAAACTAGTGGTCGTAGCTTGTGCGCCGCGGCGCCGGATAATAACACACAGTCGAACTCTATTATAGGGCGGATATACGTGCGGTAAATCATTATGAGATTGTCTCTGCGCATGCCCCATCGATAATTGCTTGTCCTTCGCAATAGCACCATTGCAGGACAAGCTTTTGAAGTTATATGTTCAATATGCTGACGCCAATCAAGGTTTCCATCATAAATAATTCCAAGGTACTTGACCTTTTCCACTTGTGGGATAGTGGAATGACGGTAGGAAAGGGATATAGTAACTGGGTCTTGTAGGGGAAATACAAGAACGGCACTCTTATTTACATTAAGGGACAAGCGAACAGTGCCCAGCCACGCTTCTAGCTCGCATAAGTATTCCTGTAAGCATTCGTACAGTGACTGAATATAATTCGCTGAAGTAAAAAAACGCTATATCGTCAGCGTAAACGTACGTGCTTACATTCTGATGATAAGGAATGGAGCTGAGTAGGAAGTAAAACAACAGCGGGGACAAAACTGCGCCTTGAGGAACCCCGCGCGTTTGTCTGAATTTTCCCGATGAAATTCCACTTTGTGCACAGTAAAACACCCTGCCCTGCAAGAACTCTGCAGTCCACGTCACGAAGTAGTCTGGCAATCCAATATCCTGCATCCTCTTTATTAATAAAGGGTATTCCACATTATCGTATGCTTTAGAAATGTCTAATGTAACTAGGGCAGCATATTGTTTTTGGTAACGAGCCAATTGAATTCGGCTTTCTAGATCGATATGTACGCACCAAATGCACATCTCTGGTCTAAATACAATTTGGCAGGGGCTCAATAAATCTCTCGTTGTCACAAACTTAACCATACGTGCGTTTAATAATCTTTCTATTAATTTTACAAAATTTGATGTTAGAGAAATAGGCCGAATATTTTCTAGGACATACCCTATGGTTTGGTCTTTCAGCAGAGGAATCACCTTCGCAATTCTCCACACATGAGGGAACCATTCATATTCTACTGAGTAACTTACGGCATCTAGCAAGCCGTTAGGAGCGACTTCAAAGAGAACTTTAATCATCTTGGTAGTGAGTCCATCGGGACCTGGGGCTGCAGTTGATAAACAGGAAACGGCTTGGGACAATTCTGCCATGGAAAACTCTTCGAAATCTTCTGAAGTGCCCTGTCCGTGAGGAGAGAAGGGAAGAGAGGTAGCAAAGCGGGTCTCTAACTTTTGCGCGATTACATTTAGAGAGTCACCTTTTTCAGTTGTGGTTATACTACCACCTCCCAGTTCAAAGGGCGCGGAACCATTTTTGGGGACCTTAAAATCCGAAACAATGCATGCTTATTATTTGCTTTTGAAAGGAGTTCGAAATGTCGGACATTGTAATCGTCTTTTACCTTACACAGCGTTCTTTTAAATGTTCCAGCAATAAATTTATAGTTGCTCCAGTTTTTCCGAGATTGGTTATCCATGAGTTGTTTCCATGGAGCCTTACCTCGCTTGTAGTACCACGAGCAATCTTCATTTTTGTAGAAGCATTGTTTTTGCGTGCCTTTAACTGGAACTCTGATCTTTTGCGCGAAGTATCAATGACTGAGCAAATATCCTCAGCTTTCAATGGAGAATTTCCCATTAATTTGAAAGTTGTCTGCAAGCATTTTTTAAATGTACAATCCACAAAGAGTGCATTCGAGCCTCCGCGGTCGACTACGGACCTACCACTTCAAAACAACAGGAATATGATCGCTGCTTGTCCCGTCATTCACAGTTTCCCATGCGGATGTGGGAAGACGTGGACCTGAAAATGTAAGATCCAGCACAGATCTAAACTGTCCGCGAAGAAACGTAACTGATCCCGAATTTTGACCCGAAAACTTATTTGTGATTGCCCAGTCCCACAGACGCTTTCCGCACAGGTCTGTCCTGGATCCCCATGATACATGATGAGAGTTGAAGTCACCTGCCAAAATTATATCTTTAGCGCATTTTGCCATAACCGAGTCTAGTGCGTGTGTATCCTGCACACCCGAGGGAAAGTATATATAACTAACGAGAAAGGCGTACTGCCAGGGAGAGTATTTTCTACTGCTAGAATTTCACATTCTGGAGACATCAGCTGTAATGACATATTTGCCCTGTGGCAAAGCGTGCTTGAAACCATAATTAACAGTCACCCACCTCTAGATGGGCGATCTAGGCGAAAGGACGTAAAATAGCGCAGAGAAAATTGTTTTTCAGGGGATAACCAGGTTCCTTGCAGCAAAATTACATCTGGAGAAATTTGAGAAGATAGAACGTTTAAATCAGTAGAAACAGCGAATACTGATCAGTAGTTCCACTGAAACGCCCTCAGCTACCTTTCAGTGATGAGAGCACCGCAGAGGCCATGGCACAGCCTCCTCCAATATGTTACCTTTCGGGTTGACTTCAGAGAGGATTTCCTTGAATTTACTAACCGAGTGTGAAGTGTAGCCTCAAGGTGAGAACACCGCCTTTTCTGTGCCCTCACGTCCATTTCCATGTTTGAGGTATCTTGATAATCAGAGTTGTCTGCGCTATTAGTTGTCTTGGTTGAGCAACCTGGAATAGGCCTGACTTGCTCTATATGGTTTGCGGATGCAATTGCCCCATTTTCCTTAGAGTGGGTTAAATAAGCATTCATGTCAGAGCATGATGGCAGAGAAGTAGCACTCGGTAACAAATTTTTTAACTTTGAGGATACCAGTCCATGAAAGCATTCCGTGACGCTTTCCACTATGCGCTCCATAATTTTTGCCATATAATTTTCAATGGCTTGTTGCGATTACCTCTGACAGGCTTCCATCAACGACAGCTTGGGGTCGTGCTGTCACACTCGCATAACGATGGGCTCTTTCATTTACCGCCGCAATCGCCTCTTGGCGGGAGCAGCGCCTTTTGTCCATAACTTCCATTATTTGGACTTCTTGAGTTCTAGCAGGGCAGTTTCAGCAATCAGCTCTGTGGGCTCCACCGCAGAGGTACCGAGTCCGACTCGGCCGAGTAATTACTAGCGGAATGGCTCCCGCCGCAGACGCAACAACGAAGGCTGGATTTGCAACCACCCATGCTGTGACCATAGCGCCAACAATTGCGACATTGCAATGGACGCGAGGCAAGCGGGTCCACCCTGAATATTAGAGGCCAGACTTTTATCTCACTAGGGCAAGACGTAACTGCAAACGTAGCAATTACTGACTCAGTAGGGACACGTGCATTGTCCACCATTCTGTTGCACCAGTAAACAGCAATTACCCCAGCCGCGGAGAGCTTTTCTAGGGTCTCTGCCGGACTTAAAGGGGAGTCTACACCCCCAACTATTCCTTTAGTGCAGGCAAGATGCGGGGCAATAAAGGCACTCACTTGCATCGATCCAAATGATGAGCACTTAAGTAAGTCGTACACACACGTCTGGTCTAGCGAACGGCAAACAATCCCACCTCTGCCAAACTGTCGCACATCAGTGATGTGCAAGTAGTGATGCGTTGCCGCCTGAAGTTCCGCCTGCACTGTCTTCGGGTTGTTGAGCCGGATGGCTCCTCCATGCAGAGGCACCAGCGCCACAGGAATGCTGCTCACCCCCCTACGAAAGAAAGCTTCAAGAGGCATTTGATCAGGTGGTAGCGAGGCCGACCAAGGCGGAGATTGCCCCGTGCCGTCTCCTGGATAATTTTTCGTCACTTGTGGCACTATGTCCGCATCAGACAATATAAATTAATCTTAAAACCGTCCTTGGTATCTACAACACTGGACTAAATCCACCCGACAATTAGCCAAAACCCCGTTAGCTCACTGTTGCGATCCTAACACCAGCGCGCCGAACTGCTTCGGCAGCAGGTCTTGGCGGTCAGCAGGTCTTGACCGTGGTCGACTGCGCATGGTACCATTACTTTAACATTTAACAGGGAAGTCAGTGCACACTTCATAGTTGATGTTGTGCTTCTGAAGAACGGCACGCACACACGACGATTGGCCGCCATGCGCGAACTTTAAGATTTCTGGAAAATAATGTGAAACAAATTTTTTTTGGGGGAAAGGGAAAACATTCCCCAGCTTGTTCTCCTCCCGCGCGGGCCGGCCTGAGCAAGTGCCTCTATAGTGGATAAGGGAACAACAACAACAACAACAACGGTGATGGCGAACGACCAAGGTCATGGCCTTCGCTTGCTTAGTTTAGTTGGCACGAGTCATGATGGTGATAATGATGATAATAGGAATCACCATCATCATCAGCAAAGTGTGGCCCGAGCACT
The DNA here is from genome assembly GCF_050947875.1 of Dermacentor variabilis. NCBI lineage: Eukaryota > Metazoa > Arthropoda > Arachnida > Ixodida > Ixodidae > Dermacentor > Dermacentor variabilis. The sequence goes on along the minus strand of NC_134572.1, from coordinate 22,960,699 downwards.
AACAGACACGTGTACTATTTCAGGGCGCGTATCACTATAGGGGATTTATATGACCCGCCCACTTCGCTGAGCACAAGCCAACCGAAATTCCTAGTCTTTTATTGTTTTGTTTTTTCTCTTCTTGCTTTAGACTGCTTCGCCACCTGTGTTCATCACTTCATGTCATCTGAAATATCTCATGTGAAGTAGCAAGCACTGCACATAGCAGGAATGACATCTTAGTTTCCATTAAACTTTTTTTTTCTGTCTCTCTCTCAAAGCACAGAGATTCTGCGGCGCTTCACGATTTGCGACCAACCATCCTCAAGCGTACGTGCCTCTCGTCAAACGTGTCCAATCGAGAACAAAGTATGCACACCGACTATGCACTCATCAGTTCAAACAACACAACACTTTAGAGTTTACATTTCCATAAAAAAAGTCGCAGTTTTGCCCGTAAGGTGGAGTATTGATAGAAAATTAGTGGACAGTATACGATAGTAGTTTTATCGGCTGTATAAATTTGTAAACAATCGCTTAGTAAGTAAATTAGCAAGCAAGTTGTCACGCACGTACAAGCAAACATGAACACAGCTGACTCGACACCCGCGAAAATTCGCTGTAAAGAGAGAGATAAAAGGTTGCATAGAAAGACAGGGAGGTTAACCAGAGGTAGTTCCGGTTGGCTACCCTGCACGGAGTAAGGATTAAGGGGGATAAAATAAGAAAGTGAGTTAAAGGGGGAAATACAGAGAAAGAAAGACGAGCCCGAACAAACCGCCTACACTATACAGCGGTAGGGCACGGCGTCCTTAAAGACTATCGTGAATGCCCATAGAGCCCAGGAACCTTAGTAATGCGAGTAAGACCCTCAGCGCGGATGTTCTTTGGAAGCATTGACTTTTAGTTCTGATAGTGGACGATTGTCCAACTGGTCAAAACACTGGCGTGAGGAAACGCGGCCGCAGCAGCGAACGAAGACACATTCGTGCTGTCTATCGCTTCAACAAAAAGCGCGCACCGAGAACGTACCCCACGCACAAAGCTGCGAAACGTCGACGCATCTAGCCTCTACCCCCGGTGCAGATCGCCCTCAAGATACGACCGGACGACCTCGTGCGCAGCCGCCACATGCAGTTGCACCAGGAGTAGAACGCCGCACCTCGTCTCTCCCCTCCCCCCGGTTCCTCGAAACGTTGGGTGCCTCGTGCACAACGGGAGCTGGTGCACTTCCTGCTCGCTTTCGTCTCTTTCGGGCGGGCGAGATTGAGCCGCGACCGTCGGCTGCCCTCGCACGCCTTCCTTCGCACATACAGCGTCGGGCGCCCGGCAACGGTGTTGTCGCCCTAGGACTTTATACGGAACGTCACGGCGACGGCGACGACAGGAATGCGCTTGGAGGGCTCATATAATTGCTATGGAAATAAGAACAAATATCTCATTCAAACATAAAAAATCTAAAATAAGAAGAAAGCCATCCGCGGATATCATTGAAGATTATCGTGCATGTAGGTCCTCACGAGGCCGTGGAAGGTACAGGCCTTTTCTGAGGGTTGGTAATTACGAAAGCGGGCCTGACACATAGGGGTATAGCACGCAACGAGAGCGCCACTGTGCCGCCTGAAATCCACACGTTCTTATATTGGGTACAGATGTGCGCCGGCCTAGTGCCAAATCTCCATGCGCCATATGAAGATTTCGTGGTGTGTGTGTGGCCCCCAGCCCAACTACAGACGGTGTTGTGTTAGAGCATGAGTCGAGACTGGGGCAGAGAGGTAAAAAGCGGCCTCGATAAACCTCTCAACCGCATCACCCTAGTAATCTTGCTCTACCCTAAGGCCATAGGCCGTTCTTAATTTGCCATTGACATTTATTCACTTTCATGAACCCCATTAACAAGCGTATTAGTAACGAAGGCGGGCCACCGATGAACAGTTCTCATCAACAAAAAACTATGCCGATTTCGTTGCTGTGGTGGAACTTATACTGCTCAATTTCCAAGAAAGACTCTTTATTGGCAGGCCCTCGCTCGAATTATAGTGATGACATATCATGGCCTCGGTTGCGAGTCACTGGTGTGCGAGTCGCTGTTGCCTAAACGCCCTTTTACAGCCAATATGGACCAAACTGTTAACTGGATCAAAAGAAAGGATCACCATCATCATCAGTACATGTTATGTTCCCTGCAGGACGAAGGCCTCTCCCAGCGATCTGCAATTACCCTGTCCTGCGCCAACAAATTCCAACTAGCGCCCACGAATTTAATTTCACCGCCAGCAAAGGCGTAACGTCACGTCAGCATGTTGCAAGTAACGTCCTGGAGAAGGCTGCACAATGTTTTTTATTAGCAGAGAAAGTATTACTAATTACAAATTTATGTTTATGGTAGCAATGTCCACAGATTTGCTGAACACACTTAAAAGCACAGACAACAAGTAAGCCCACGAAACCGTTTAATTGAGCTGTGGTTGCAAACATTTGTTTTTATCTGCACAGACGGTTTCGCTCTTAGTGTGCTCACCCTATTTATGAGATGTCCTCCTAGTCGGGTTCGTTGTGGAATATTTTTCATGTACTGGAATATGTATCTGGCCGGTTTGTAGCGACATGCATCACAAAAGTAGATAAAACGCAGCACGCGTCGGGCTTGCAGCGACTGATTTAAGGAAGAGATCACGCGTGTGTAGCGTTGCTGTCATGGCTTCCTGGAATTTCGCAGAATGTCACAGATTCAAGACAAAAATAGAGCCCTATAAGTGATAGGTCCGCGTATTTACTGAAGGAATATAAACACACGAGCGAATGTGGCATCAGCAAACGCAGGAATACAGCACTAGGCACTTAAATTTACAGCTATATAAAAAAAGGAAAACACTGTCATTTTTCGGTGCGCGAACTATACATGAAGCATGCAGCTTGATTTTTTTAAAGCGTTGCACTTACATTCTAAATAGCAAACCTTCTCATTACTCAAAGAATGAGCACTTTGATGCCACATTCATGGGCGACCCTACAGCGCAGCCGAAGGCTTCAGCAAAGTGAAAAGAGTGCTTCAGAGGCACGTTGCATTCTTGTTGTCGGCCAATATCGCCTTTCTTGCCACATAGCACGTAGCAGTGACTCATAAAGAATATCTGGTCGTCGAAAAAGTTCTCCAGGCCCCGAATTCTTAGGTCTTCTACGCCGCCGGTCATGCTAGTCTCGCGCTTGACGGCCTTCTTGTAGGCCGCGTAAGACAGTTCGAGTGCCGGTATCGCAGGGATAACACTGACCGCTTTTTGTCCTGCAGCTATCCGGAGATCGCAGTTAAGGCGGCGATTGTATTCGGCTGATTCGGACTTTCCCCACCAATGGATGCTCTCGCCACGGTCATTCACAGTCGTGCCCGCCGGGTCAATGCTTCTGATGATCTCTTTCGCAAGTAGGGTCCCCGCGGAGGCGTAGTTCATTGCGAATGTTCCTGTAGGGTAGAAAAGCGGTGGTTCCAATCCTGCTAGGGCGCCGTCAACAGCATTCAGTAGGTACGCGTACGTGTATGCTTGGTGACGAAATGTGCGCTTCTTTTTAAAAACATCATGGAAGCTCTGGTGCATTTGTAGGGCTTGATACACTGCCGAAGAAGACAACCAGCTCTCCATAAATGCCGTATTGTTGATGGCAGGAAATTGCCCATAAAGTGCTGCGCGTTGTAGAGGTACAAAAAACTGTTCGGCGGGCAGGATGTTCAGATCCATTGTGTTGACCTTGCGAGTCGCCGTTTCCCGAATCTCGCGGTCGACCCAAGGGGTCCTTTTCATAACCTGATTGAATTCGGCTTTGAGACTTTGTAGGAAGCTTGAGACGCCAAGGCGTGCTTCGTGCGTAGGATAGAGCCGCGTTAAATGCTCACTAGAGGAGAGAGGACCGAAACGAGAATCCACGTACTCCAAGCACGCACGCTGCTTCTTCTCTTCGGTGTTGTCATATAACATGAATCCTGGCTTTCCGGCAGCCACCCAAAGGTGGGACTGGATGAACATCCAGGCAATGCCGATCAAAAGCTCTACTTCGGTGTAGTCGCGAAATAGTGCGTCGATTCTGTTCAAGATCTCGGCGTCTTCAAGTACTACAAAGTTATCGAAAGCCCAAGAGAGCTTCAGGCTGCTGTATGCGCTGTTAAGGCCCTTTAACCACCTGCCAGGCTCTATGTTAGTTGTTCTAGCATCGAGTTCACTAATGACAAACCACGACTGCTCGCTGTGAGTTTCGTACACGTTTGCTTCAGTAAATGACTTCTCTATCCGCTGCAGCAGTGAGGGCTCGTATTCGACGTATTCTTCTCGACGCAATTCCGCGAGTTGTTGTTTGGCCACCCTTGCGTAGTCCACCAAGCTCAGTGGTCTTTGAAGACGATCATTCCAGACTACGCCATTGTAACGCCTGCAGAACACCAGCACGTTACCCGTGGATTGATTGGTAGCGATTTCTAACCTGAACAGAAAGTTCAGGTCGTATTTTGCTGACATGTTGAGCATGACTTCTAACGGCTGTGCGTTAGAAAGGTTTGGTTTTCTAGAGGGCCAATCCAGGTTGACGGTGTCCATAAAGTTGTTGATCCAAAAAACGTTGACATCGGTATCGCTTTCTTCTGGATACACGCACTTGCTGTATAACCTGCTTGCTCTCCCAACGCGCCAAATGTCGGCCTCAAGCTCTTTGATCTCGTCTTTCACAGCGTCTTCATTGAGTTTGTCTTGAACAGAAAGCGCGGGAGATCCTTTTTGCCAGCCGCTGCAGACGAACGCGTAGAAATTGTCGCATGGATCGTGGCTAGTGTTTATCGTGGCCAAAAGTCTATTGGCGTGATCGAGACACGCGTCCGTGACGCAGTATCCGACCGTCTTCACGCCTTCAGTGAAGAAGAACAGGAAAGCGATGATGCATGCCAGCAACACGGACACGAACACGGCGGCTGCCACAATTAGCTGCTCTCTTCCCCGCGTCGGCCCTTCGTTGTCCGTTGGCTGGAGCAGATGTTGCACTTTCCTTGAGGATGTGCCGTCTTGCCCCAGGGACTGCAATGGGAAACGATGACTCTAAGGTTAATCACTGCCCAGAGTCCTACAGTCTTGTTACTTCCTGACTGTATTGCTGCTAGGCGAAGACCGTAAATTTCAAAGCTATTGCGATAAGGACAAAACATAAGGTAGAGTCTGGGCTAAAATACCACACGAGGTCGCCATCACAACAAACAGCTAGAGGACAGGACAAGAGCAAGGCTGACGACAGCGGCTGTGATCAACTGTCACAGTGATTGTACTATGATGTCTGCAGCTTTTCGTACTCACTATGCGCTTGAATTTCTTAGAATAAACCGCGGTGCTTTACCATCCGCTTTGTTATTGTCCTGTTTTGTGCGCTGCTTACAGTATCTAAGGAAATACCTCAACTTTAAACTGTTGCCCACACTAGGGGTAGCGTGACCGCGTTGTTACGCAGCCTCCTCTTGGCGAGTAAGCGACTGGTCTCCCACGCACCCGCTTGCACACAGCTACTGGCATGGCGCTTCCTCTCCTCGCTCCGCTCGCCAGCACGGATGTGCAGACCCCATATAGACATGGTTCCGCTGCGCTATGCTCTGCGGATGTCTCTAATTGCCGATACAACAGTGAGCACTGAAAAGTATCAAGCAGAAGAGGAGTGGTAGAGCGCAATGAGTATGCAGAGACTAACGAGGTATGCGATGCGTAAGGAAGTGGTGACGCAGGAGACGAAGTGACGGGTCGACGAGACACGCGCGGCCGCGGAGCGCGAGCAACAAGAGAAGATACGCGCGGAAAGACGCATACTTTAAAAAAGCACTTTGTCGAAGACGAAGTTTTCCAATCAGCGCCGCTTAGTCTCGATGGTCTGTTCAGCGGACGTATCCTGAACAGACCATCGACCACGGAACAGATTATCGGCCACAGGTAGCTTCTCCTGTAGCGCGCGCTCCACGGCCGCGCGTATGTCGTCGGCTCGTAGCTGGGCCTCCTGGCTCGCCACTTGGATACATATCGCATAGCTCTGTATTCTCTGCGTAGCATTTGCAGTCTACCACTTATCTTTAGCTTGATACGTTCAAGGGCTCATTGTTGTATCTGCAATTAGAGACCTGCGCGCTACATAGCGCAGCTATCGCAACCCAACCGCGTCTATTTGTGGCGCGCACATCCGCTGGCTATGGAGAGTTCACTTGTACAAAAAGAAAACTAAACAAAATTTTCTTGAAGGTATAGTCTAATTGTACCGTAATTAGTAATCGGTTTGCTGAACTATCTTAAACTGCGGGCAAGACGCTCTCCTGCCTACGAAAAACACTTTGCGTTTAGTTTCCCGTGCTTAAATCAGAACTTTGAGGCACCAAAACTGCTTGGGTTATAGTATGACACGTGTATCATCCCGAGGTTATTATAATAGTGTGCGAATATTCTAAACTTTAAAATTACGAACCAATTATTGCGGTATTTGATTCGGCTTTCGAATGGAATAGTCGGCATTTTCCAATAGCTTTCTCACACTTCAAACCGCTAACTGTGCTCGATCAAGCATAAAATTGAGCAAATGTGCAATAAATTTAATCTCGGTGACCACAGCCAACCTAGAGCACGAAAAGTTACGCAGTCGAGCTCACTACGTCGCTCAGGGAGTAAGACTTTAACGCCGAAACCGCCATCATGCGCGTACAACTGAGTATGCAAATAAAATGTGTATTTGCTTATAATGCGCAATTTGTGATTTAATTAAACAACGTTATATACTTTGCACTGTAGTGATAAAAGCTTGCTAGCGCTGCGAATAAGCTAGGATGTCAACATTGTTTTCTAATAATGGCGAAAATAGTTGTTACTTATTTGAAAACTATTCGAAAAAACTTAAACTTGATTAAACTTGATTCAATTTGCTGGCTTCTGGCATTATTCAATTCGCATTTATCAACCCAGCTCACTGACACATGAACGATGCAAAATCAAGGTGGAGAACTGCGCTTCAGCATGACTGAATGTGCGCTGCCCGCTTTATGACCCGTTTAAGATTAAATGGGAAAGTAATGTACGCGGGTGATTCGGCTTGTGTACCCGACTACGTGGCACATAGAAGACCCGATGTTATCGTGTCCAAGAGTCACAGCACATAATTATATTGGTAGATTGTTTGCTATGGTTCGTGTAAACATCGTGTAATGACTGTACGCATGATTGTGATATCAGCATTGGGTAGTCTATAAACGGCACCGATGAGAACATTGCACTGACGTAATTGAACGTAAAGCCATATGATATTCATATTCGTACGGTTGGGTATTAGCTGCTCTACGAAGACGTTAACTAATATTCAAAATAGCCGTTTTCAAACAAAACAGTAGCGCCTAGGGAACCATGCATTAGGAACTACGTCAGGAACTCCCCAATGCTTCGTCAGCATCGGGGAACTGTTCGTTGCAGGGAGTCTCGTAAGGTCGCAGAAATCTGGGAACTCTTTGCTACAGAATTTTGTTCCTATATGCGCCTTTGCCTAGGTACGACGAGGACCACAAGCTTTGCTTCGTTTAACAGCCGCTTTAATTCTGTGCAAACGGGTTCATAGCAGCCGCAACAGTCTGTAATGGCACAGCGTATGTTTTTTGTCGTGGTTGGCAAATATCACTGGGGCGCCACGTACGAAGATTTGCTCCTTAGCAGAGCGTCTCGGCATTCTGCCAGTGCCATGGTCACCGGCGACGGGAGGTGTGCTCACCCCAATGGGAGAGCCCGCCGGCATCCTAGCCTTTCTGCACTAGGGTGCCCTGCATGCTTGGTTGCCTTCACAAGAGCATGCAGCCATAAAAAATAACTGCAGTAAAACTTGCAAATGAACATTTTACAATAAAACGAATTCGCAATAACGAAAATGTCACAGTTTCGCCGCAAGGGCAAAGCAATGAATGCAATGGCAGCACACTGGAACGTTATACAAAGTGAGGCTAGCAGCTTTAGGAGCACTATTAATTGTAGGAAACATGTGTTTAATAAATAACTTGGTGTGCCGTGACATAGTCAGGTGGATATAATGAGAGAGCATCAATGACCACTACAAGGCGCGCGTGAAACGGTGGCGTTGATGAAAAGCGGCTCCCGTGGGCAGCGCGTGCAGGTGCGAAGGGCTATATACGTTCTGTGTTGCCGATCCGGGCAGCATCGCATGTGTGCCGCGCGTCGGAACATGAACAGATGAGATAGCTTTGACTACAGTGCGCAGGAGAAGATAGCGCGCTTAAAGGTGGAAGGCGAGCAGTGATTCCGGCTTGTTGTCGCCCTGGGCCGCCATCGCGTGCACATATGCCATGGTACGCTCGCTCGAATGTGCTTACAACTATGGCAATGTAATAATCAAGTGACCAGAAGTAAGTAGGGTATTTAATGAGGGGTAAAATGAATAGCCCAAAATATAGTATTATGATGTAAACAACCGTGAATATTACAGGAACACACTTCACTCGACGACCGCGACAACCGCCTTGTGGTCGCTCAAGTAGCTTGGCAATGGTAGGCAGTCCACTCGGGATGCGCCCACCCTTTCCAAAAACATAATCCAAACATGTGCTGTTGCGTGCAGTAACCTGAGTGACATCTGAAAGGAGGCGAAGTTCAAGTACGGCATCAATGAACGCGACAAGCCACCCGTTTTCACACCGAAGCGCATTGACGATAAAGTCTTCAGTAATGATGAGGGGCGCATTCTCGAGGCACACCGCACTGAAGTTGTGCAGCAAGAAGTTGGTAACGTCGGTCCGCGAGGTTCCTGATGAAAAGTAGACAGCCGCGACGATGAAGCCCTCTGATGTTTGAACGGCACCCGCATCGCCACCACTCATCTAGGTCAGCGAGTTGAGTTGGTAGGGAACGCTTCGCGATAAAAGCGTGGTTACCTCGATGGGCTCGTAAACGGCCACTCAAACTGTTGCGTGTTGCTTTTCTAGGCTAATGCGCTTGTAACCTTTGAAGACCACAGGAATGCCTGTTCACGATTCAGATAAGCATAGAAGCGGTACCTCGCGGACGAAGTGGTAGTGCGAGACATCGAAGGCGGGCGCAGGCAAGGAGCTTACGCTGATGTTGCATAGTGCTAAGCTGTGGGGTGAGTGGAGGACGGCAATGCACTTGGCGGTGACCTTATGAGTGAATGGTTTTGTAAGCGACAAAATTCGGTTGTGAAATTCGCAGGTGGCTTTGAAGATAGAGCGGCCCGGTCGGGCGCGCGCGGGTGCACCGGCCGCCCGGAGGAGAACGCGCCCCCCTTCCTACCTTCCGCCCGGAGCCTTGCGCGTGACGGTAGGCAGCGTCCCCCCTCCCTCCCCCCTACTCCCTTTCATGCGCGAGAACGAGCCGTGATCGCCGGCTCACCCTCGCACGCTTTCACTCGCACATACAGAGAATGGCGTGCGGCGCGCGCCAACGCTTGAATCGCAATTGGACATTATACGGAATCTCACGGCGACAGTGACGGCAGAAATGCGCTTGGAGCGTCTATGTAATTGCTATCGCAAAAGAAAAATTGCTGGCTCTCCTGTAGAGTGAGAGAAATATTTAATGATACGAAATGGCAACTGGCAAAGCAGATTAGTTGGAGATGATACTAGCCACAATATTAAAATGGTCTAGTGCATGTTCGGAACGGCACACCCCACCACACCACACCCCGCCATAGTGTGCACTGGTCCATATGGACGCTGCCCAGCTAGAAGAAAGCTGGCTGAAGGCGGCAAGAAATCCAGTGAAAGACGCCAGGGAGACAGAGCGCACTGCCGAGCTAGAAGAAAAAATTCGTCTGAGAGAGGTGCCACGCAGCGTCGCAGCATCTCTCGAAGTGACTCAAAACTGGCGCCACGAAACTCACGGACTGCTGGCGTTCTTATGAGCAAAGGCAACCCTGTCTCAGCGCCAAAAGATGACAATAAAGTGTATGATGCCCTGTATGTGCCTTTTGAACGTCGCAATTGAAAATGACAAATAACACTTGAGAGTACTAGAATTTACAGTTTGAATGATATTGTGAAGAAACAATAGGAACAACTCGGAAGCAATATTTTTTTGTAACTTGTCCGGGCAATAACAAGTGTATGTAATTCGGTCCTGTACAAAGGGTAGGCGGCCGGACAGCGCATTTCTTAAGTTCTGACTGGTTACCTAGATGATTTCGTTTTGTTGTCGCAACTTGTTCAGATGTTTTCATTTGAGTGCCCGGATGTTCTCGTTTGAGTACCCAGATAGCGGCTATGGCTTCTAAAGGTCACTTGAAGGTCGCCGACAACGGGAGCTAAATGCAGCATCGACCTACACGCTATATGTATTTTAGAAGCACAACTGAGAAATTAAATTTTACTCACAATTCTGAGGACTGGTCTGGTTGTATCATTTTCAGTCAGGGACTTCTTTACACTGAAGTCCATGTCGGCAATGGACTTCCTTCTGCGGAAGTCGATGTCGGTAGAAGACTTCCTCCTGCCGATGTCGAAGCTCGGAAAATGTTTTAGCCTACTGGGATCCCCTTCCGTCGAGGATTTCCGTCGGGCACCATGGTTGGTCGGCAGACTAGTATGACGGAGCTTGCTCGATTTGTCTTGTCCCTGCGTCGGAGAAATGCGTTAAATAGCCATGACAGGATTCGCTGCACTTGATGTGTGACTACAGAAAGTGTGCCTTTGGAATTGAAAGTAGTAAATCTCTTTTCCATGGGACTACAAGCGAATGTGACGCAACAGCTCCTTACGTACACGTGTTGTGGCGCCGACCGTGCCTCTAAAGTTTGTCCAATATATGCATGTGCTAACAAATGCTGAAACTCGCCTTTAGAACTGTTCATTACAGAGTGCAGTGCATCGCCTTCTTACATAGTCATGATACATTATCCGGCCTGTCTTCAAAGCGCATTGACTTGTTTGCCTACGATCCCTTGCCGTGGACGCTGCCCAATTTAACCTAATTGGCTTTCTACACGAGCTAACTTCATTTAACTTTATGCAATATGAGTTACGTACTTCCTGAGCTTACATTATCGCATTTGAAATGTGCTTTGCTGTAGCATTCAGTGGTGAATTAACCAAACATACATTTTTATTACCGACTATCTGTTAAATTCCTTTTTTCCTTCCATTGCCCGGGATGCGACGCAGCTAGTACCCCTCTTGTTTTCTTCAAGCAGGGCTTCTTAGCACGAAACACTGTCTGTCCTTGTACTATTGTTAATTTATACTGTCATCATGACGCAAATTATGACATCACCGATCTTGCATCAAAGTGTAAGACCATGAAATAGCACCTATTTGCCACTCATGAAGAGAGACAACAAACAGCTTACATATTAAGGCTCAGGGGGAAGGGGGTACTGTTTTTTTTTTTGCGCAGCGTGGACTATGGTTTTATCGAAGGATACAATTTTGGAAGAATTAGCGCGTTCAGTCATAGTTCCGAGAGAGGCGGGAAAATCAGATCAAGTTATACGAGGTTATTCTTCCTCGCAATTTATACGTGCCTCTTCTCCGAGTTCCGGACTCTGGAACAATGGAAACGTGCGCAGAATGAAATCATCTGTAGGTATGTTGAGGCAATACTTTCTGAAATGCGGTTCAACAATATCGAGAGTGTATCAAGGGCTAAATTTAGCGTCAGTTTCTTGCCCTCCAAATTTTTTCTTTGCGTCAGCGACGTTGGAATTCGCATCAAAATTAGGACGGGTTAATTAAAAATATTAAAACAAATGCCGCTTGGAAGTGCTCGCCTGTTTAAAATAGGAATCATATATAAACTACGCCTGCCCTCATCATTTTCTTGGACGATATTTATTAGCGGATCAGCTGGACACCATGCCACTATATGCGACCTATAGCTATTATACATGACGCAATGTTTCTATATATGATGCAATCCAACCGTACAAAATGGTATAGCGTACAGTCGTTTTCATGCAATGAACGGTAGGTGGCGACATAACTCACGATGCGAGGTGTTGAAGCCGGCGAGCAAGCGCCTGGCCTCTAATCCCTTCCGCTACCTCACCTACACGCCCGGAACATAACGCAGCCCCACCACTCGCAGCTTCAGCTGTCAAGGAAATCACTCCAAGGCACACAAGCAAATCCTACAGGCTGTGTAATGCCTGGAAATTTTGCTTATCTAATCATGGCACTTAGATCTTTTAGGATGTCAGATAAGCATAAGCTAATATCATCACGTTGTCGTGACGGTGGAGAATCAAACCGTGGCACAACAGGCGATTTACAAAAGTTAACTTTTTATTGAGCAAACCTGTGCCCACATAGCCACTTACACTCAAGCACAACGACAGTGACGGAGACATGCGTCGATAGTAGAAAATATTATTAGCGGATAAGAATGGCCAGCTGTTTATACGTGGATCAATGAACATTCTAGCGTATTCATTGGTGCTCGTGTAAGTTCTAGAGTGTACATTACTATTCGCGCGTCGCCTGCAATCCTATAAAACAGGGCTCACCGACAAAATAAGCAAGATAACTTTTAGCATCTCTCATTCTGTGAAAGACAGTCACCGTAAAATATGAACAAGTACGTGTGGTAATATGATGCCATAAAGTGTCTTTTAACTGCTACAATTCCTCTCTGCGCCTGTTTAGTGCTCAATCAGCCTCTTTTGCGGGGCATCAGGGCTAGGCCCATAGCCAGACGAACTTGTGTTGCCTACTAAATAACCCCGTGATACTGCCACGAACGTAGCCTATGGGTCCGGGAATGAAGCGAGAGCATACCCAGCATGAATATATGAGCGTTGAACTCACCACACTGGTGACTTGAGGCACCGGATTGACTGGCGTCTCGTGCTTGACCTTTTTAGTGGCCTCATCGGTGGACTTCCTCAAGCCCGTTGAACCGGCTCCTGGGCCCTTCTGGGAACGGCTATGTCTCATGTGCCGTTGAGACATCGCGGTGTACGTTCCAGTGGGGTCGGCCTTGCCAGCAGCGGTACTAAGTGGTGGCGGAGGCTGTGACGCTATCGGGCTTTTCTCGGGTCCAGTGGTCAATGCTTGGCCCACTTGCTTGAGACTGGAGCACGAATCAATGGTGGTCCCCGCGGGGCTTCTTAGTGATTGGCATCAGGCGTTGTCCGGAGGGGCTGCCGGGTTCTCGTTCTTGCACGAGAGTAGAACGAACGGGACAGACTCGGGCTCGTCTTCTTCTTCACTGTCTCAATGTCGGAACCGTGGCGATGAGCGGTGCCAGCAACAGGATACTTCAGTGTCATTTCGAAAAGTACTGCTAGCGCACATCTCAGGCTGAAAGTGTTAAGGAAAATGATCACTGCGCTGCTTCTTTTCTACAAAAAAATATATTCGAATCATTTGACAGAGACCGTTAATGTGATGGTTAGGCCCGGTCATGGAGGTCTTGTCCAGAGATTTAGACCGCGGACTTTGAATCTTTTATGTTGAGAAATTTTCACAGGTCCTGTGTTTAAAAATGCGGACACGCTGATTGAAGAACAAAAGAAAAGGAGAGAAGTTCGCCGAGTGTCGCGCTATCTGCCGAAGAAGCAAATAAAACAAAACGAAACAACTGCAAGTGTATTGCAGCCAGAAATCTTGATTTCAGTGGCTAATAGGCATGACTTATCATGCTCCACTGATGTTACGAAGTATTCTATGTGACATGCTCTGCCCTTAAAAACAGCAGTGGGCCTTGAGTTTATTGTTCTTCTCTCCCTTTCTGCGTCACTGTCTTTCTCTTCTTTCATCTCTCAACCTTTCTAAAATTAACCTCCTAAAGAACTTTACCTATTTGTTGGATTGAATAACTTTATTGAAAGGTCCTGCGAGCTGCGGGACGCAAGGTCCCATAGAGCGGGCTACTACCACGTTGGAACCGGGAGTTGTAACTCCCTGGCTGCATTGTGGGCTCTCGCTGGACGGCCCAGAGCTGCTCCGCCAGGTCCGTGCTACGTAATGCTTCTTGTAGCCTGGCGGAGTCTTGATCCTTGTTTGCGTGGGTCCGACCACACGGCCAGAGCAAGTGATGTACGTCTAGTGTGCTATGGCAATTTTCGCAATATGATGTTTTATATAGGTCAGTCATGTAGTGATGTAGTCTGTTCTGCGTGGGGTACCTGTTTGTTTGAAGCATTCTGAACGTGAGGGCTTGAGGCCTGGTGAGCTTATTGTGAGGTGTGCTGCATATTCTGCGGTCTAGATAAAAGTGCTTTGTTATGTCGTCATATGTGGAGGGAGGGTCACGATTCTCGCTGGGATGGTCACGACCAGAATAGGTGGCGTCGCGGAGGGTTAGGTCTCGCGCGCTCCTGTGAGCCATCTCATTGAGATTGCGAGGGGCGTCTTCGATATCTCCGAGGTGTGCCGGGAACCAGCAGATGGTGTGATGCTGCAGCGGTGCGGATCTATTGATTATTTGTAGAGCTTGGCTTGCAATTGCTCCTTTCTGAAAGGCTTTGACGGCCGAGCGTGAATCGCTGTAGACGTGGGTGGTGGTCGGGACTGTGAGCGCGAGTGCGATGGCGACCTGTTCTGCTACTTCGGACTTGTGGGTCTTGACTGTGAGAGCGTTTGTGACTTGACCCTGCTTATTGATCTAAGACCCGGTTTAATTATAAACAGACCTGCTTTTTCTACATTGTCTTATCTGTAACTATTATTATTGGCTTTAGTGGAAGATTTTTCGCCTTTAAAAGCGAAGCTTACTTAGACGCTTTCAGAGGTTTTGGAAGTCTGTTTCATCTAACGTTTATCGACGCCGCAGGTGCACACTGACGTCAAAATGCAGCGCCCCTACAAATCGTGGCTTACGTGCCACAAGAATGAGTTAAGTATCGGCTGGTATGCGCCAAATTCGGACCACACAGCGTGCACTCTTTTCACGTTCTTAACTATATCTGCCTCGCTTAACATGACTATATATCTGAAGAGCTCCAGTCGGTTGGGGCATTTGATTAATGTTTATGTGCTAAAGCTGTTCTTAGTAAACTCGCGTGGTTTAGGACCCATGCGCATAGTAGCAAGTGATCTAGGTTGCGAAAATCGCCAGAACAGTGCCTTCGGCAGTTGCAAGAGCAGTTGTGTTTCTCAAATAACTGCAGAAAGCTACCCTGCACAACTAATGAATCAGAAAGAGACAATTGACGTCCTAGAAACTATCGAAGACACTATCTCTCTGCTGTGAATAGCGCCCCCTCAAAAGAACCAGAAAGCTGTGGAAAAATAAGAAAAGAAGCTACTTGTAACTATGGAAACATCGTAATCTGCAAATAAGATACATGCACATTGCGCACAACATGTACTGTGCTTCAATGCACCATTCACCAAAACTAAGAAAACTTCGCTTACACAAAAATACATCATGGACGTGCTCTGCGTGGTTTTTTTATGCATATAGCTTTGCTTTAGGTACTAATCGCAGTTTTTCGTGTATGATAGCCTTTGCGGGCCGATCTCGAATATTGTGCAGTCTCACACAACGACATAAACCGCAAGGTGGCACTGGTGGTACCGGTGGGTACAGCGAGAGCAGGGGGAAAGTAATCATGTCCGCAATAAAGATTAGTAAGACGCGATATGAAGATTGGTGGAAGTAAGGAAACGGCAAAAAAAAAGGAGGCGTACAAAGACAAAGTTCACAAAAGGGGGTCAGAAAATTTGGTTATGGAAATTCATCGTGGGTTTCTTTTTCTTCCCTTTTTTCTTTTTAATTGATTGATTGATTGATTAGTAGAGTTTATTGGCGCAAGGGCCAGATGTGGCCAAAGAGCGCCAAGTCAATGATCCATGCTTCTCAATGATATATGGGTGTTAATTGCGGGGATTAATGAAACACGGCTGTATAGTGGCCTAAAATATTCACTAAAATTGCAAAATGTGTATGTGCTGCAATGTGGCTATAAAAGGACCTAAAATTTATTTGCTCTAAAGTGCGTAAAATACAAGTATCTACATATTAAAAATGACAGTGATTGATTGTTTCTCCGATGACAATAGGTGTTTCACGAGATAGGGGTGATCAGTAAAATATGTAGTATCTGTAGCACTAGTGCCTCAGCAAGGCCTTGAAAGCAAGGGCTAGGAGGCACATGCTCTAGAAAATGGTTTCATTGCAGCTACGACCTCCAGGTGGAGGCCGTGCTACAAGTAGCCTGGCTAAATTACATTTAAGGTGTCAGTTTCAGTTAAAAAGTTTAATACTGTTTGAAAAGTGAAAAAAGGGGTTCATTGTTCAGAAAGAATGCTGGGTGTAACGGTATGTGTAGGAGATAAGCGGAGAGGAAGTACTTTTTCCTTTCTGCGTCTATTTCAGTGCATTGGATAAGAACATGAATAACTGTAAGCCTGTTGCCACATTTGGTACATGTCGGAGGTTCACTTCTCCTCAAAAGGCAGGAATGAGTGGCGTACGTATGTCTTATTCTTAATCTACACAGAAGCACTTCCTTATGTCTTGCTGTTCTTTCAGATATCCAGTTCCCTAATTTGAGTCTGATAAGGTGTAGCTTATTCCCTACTGCAGTATCCCATTGATCCTGCCAGTACTTCCCCAGTTTATGGCGTAAGAAGGGCTTAAGTTCTGTTGCTGCTACGGGTTTATTCACATCCGTTTCATTAAAGGCGACTGATGTTGCTCTTTCGTCAGCAGTTACATTACGTTCTATGCCCCTATGGCCAGGTACCCAACATAGGACGATGTTTTGGTTGTACATTAAGGCTAGGCACAGTTGTGTGTATAGATAATTAAAAACAGGATTCTTATGTTTTCGAAAACTCATTAAGGTCCTTATTACGCTTAATGAATCTGTGAAAATGATGGCCTTATTGAGATTTCTTTGTCTGATATGTTTTACAGCTGAGAGTATCGCGTACGCTTCAGCTGTAACAGCTGTAAAAATACTTGTGTTGGGATTTTGAGCACCGGTGGTGCAAAAGAATGGCCGAAGAGCGGCATACGCGACACCAGCAGATGATCTGGAAGCATCTGTATAAAACTCGGCACAGCAGTACTTTGCTTGGAGTTCGAGGAAGTGTGATAGTATGTGTGCCTCAGGTGCATGTGCATGTGTGCAACAAAAGAGATATCGCACTCCATGGTCTGCCATTCCCCAGGCGGTGGAAGGCCAGTGGGAGGCATTAAAATATTTTCTGGGAAGTGTACGTCCGTTTGTTCTGCCATAGCTTCCAAGCGTAGGCTCAAAGGAGTTCTAATAAGTGGGCGGTTACGGTAAAATCTGGCAGCGGGCAGGTCGCTAACGATGGAATGGCATGGATGTTCGGTGTCTGATTTTACCGGAGTCTGATTTTCGGTGTCTGATTTTAGTATGATAAACTTAGGAATGCTCTGCGTAGATGTAAGGACCATTCGTTGGACTCAACATAGAGACTTTCAACAGGGCTCGTTCTAAAGGCGCCTGTTGCCAGTCATAAGCCGAGGTTATGGATTGAATCGAGAATTTTTAGCGCAGTCTCTGTTGCGGAGTGGTACACCACGGCTCCGTAGTCAAGGCGTGATTGTACGAGACTCTTACACAGGCTAAGCATACACTTCCTGTCACTGCCCCAAGCTGTTCGAGAGAGCAGCTTGAGGAGGTTCACGGTCTTCAGGCATTTTTCTTTAAGATATTTTAAGTGGGGAATGAAGTTAAGCATTGTGTTCAGAATAACATTTAAGAACTTGTGTTCAGGGCTGACAGTTAGTCTTTCTCTATTAAGGTTAATCTCTGGTTGTGGTAGTACACCTCTCCTGTTTGAAAATAGGACACACGTGCTTTTTTAGGGGTTCAACTTAAAACCATTCCCATTCGCCCACCTTGAGAATCTATTCAAGCCAAGCTGCAGCTGCCTCTCGCAAATGCTAACATTGCATGACCTGAACCCTATCTGTACATCGTCCACATAGACGGAGTAGAAGAGCGTGCGAGGTAATACGGTGTGGAGGGAGTTCATTTTAACAGTAAATAACGTACAGCTCTGTACTCCACCCTGTGGTACACCTGTCTCCTGTATGAATGGTCGAGACTGTACGTTGCCAACTCCAACACGAAATGTCCTGTCAGAGAGATAACTTTCAATTATTCTCAGCAGGTTGCCGCGAATGCCCATTGCAGAAAGATCCCGAAGGATACCGAAGCGCCAAGTAGTATCATACGCCTTCTCCATGTCAACAAACACAGATAAGACAAGCTGTTTGTGGTCAAACACATCCCTGATCTACATTTCCATGCGTACAGGCTGATCTCTCGTCGATCTGCCTTCTCTGAAGCCACATTGATATGGATCTAATTTCTTGTTTATTTCTAGATAATCTACCAGGCGACTGTTTACCATCTTCTCAAAAACTGCATAAGCAGCTCGTCAATGCTATAGGCCTACAACTATTTGCCAAAGAAGGGTCCTTACCCGGTTTCAAAATTAGAATTATGATGGCCTCTTTCCAAGCAGAGGGAATGTGGCCGGACGAGAATATAGAATTGTAAAGACAAAGAAGGGTTTTTTGTGTTTGATACCGCAGATGTTTAAACATTTCATATAGGATGCAGTCAGAACCGGGGGCAGATTTGTTGCAGCTGTTTAGAGCTGCCTGAAGCTCTGCCATGCAAAAAGGTGTATTTTATGCCTCGCATTTTGTGCTTTTTCGGTCTAGCGCTTTTCCTTCTATTTGCCTTTTGTACCTTTGGGATGTTTCAGAGTAGTGCGACGAGCTGGATATCTGTTCTAAATGTGCGCCAAGAAAGTTTGCCTGATCTTCCATGCTGTCGCCTTGAGTATTCACCAAAGGCAGCGAGTGAGGCTGTCGACCGTTTATTCTCTTCACTCTATTCCAAAGCTTTGTTTCATCAGTGTAAGAATTAATGCCCGATATATACTTTCTCCAACTCTCTCTTCTAGCTTGTCGCCGTATTCTCCGACCCTGGGATTTGTCCTGTTTGAAACTGACTATATTTTCTGCCGTCGGAGAATCCCGCAGTAAACCCCATGCCTTGTTCTTCTTCTTACGGGCTATTCGACACTCATCGTTCCACCACGGAAGATGGCGTTTTGTGGACAATCCACTTGTTACAGAGATACGTTTGGAGGAGGTGTCAAGTAGAAAAACCGTAAAATATTTAACCGCCGCGTCTATGCTTAAAGCAAACATGTCGTCCCAGGATAAAGAAGCAAGATTTTTGAACTTTTTCCAGTCAGCTGAGTCAGTTCTCCAGCGAGGTAATTGTGGAAGGCATTCATTAGACATTGGTGTCTAATGAATGAATCTAACTACAGGGAAATGGTCACTCCCGTAAGGGTTTTTAATAACTTTCCATTTAAAGTAAGGTAGAAGTGTAGGAGATGCAATGCTGAGATCTACTGAGGAGTATGTTTTGTTTGCCATGTTATAATGCATGGGCTCCTTCCCGTTCAAAAGACATGCACCTGAAGAAAAAAGGAACTGTTCAATCAAGCGACCTCTTGCATCGCAGCGCGAGTCATCCCATAGGCTGCTGTGCGCATTTAAATCTCCAAGCACAAGATATGGTTCAGGTAACTGATCTATTAATGTTTGGAATTCTTGTTTGTGAAGCTGAAAATGCGGCGGTATATATAGGGAGGAGATGGTTATCAGTTTATTTAAAAGTACAGCTCGAATGGCCACTGCCTCAAGGGTTGTTTGTAGCTGTAAGTGTTGACAGGCTATTGATTTGTCAGCTATGATGGCTACGCCGCCTGATAATGCGAGGGCATCATCGCGATCCTTTCGAAAAATAACATAGTCACGAAGGAAGTGTTTATGTTTATATTTCAAATGAGTCTCTTGGACACACAGCACTTTTGGGGTTAGTTCATTAAGGATTTCTTGGACATCATCAAGGTTGCAAAGCAGGCCTCTGATATTCCACTGAATAATCAGTGTATCCATATTAAAATAAATGTTGTGCTACGTGTCAAAGAGAATGAACTTGTTTTAGCTTACAGTGCCCTTTTGGGGCCCTGTAATTGAAGTTTTGTCTTTTTTGGAGCGGTCGACAAAATCGCGCCGCTCCTTAGGCGTCAACTGCGCCTTCTGACTGGGTGTTGTGTCCATGGCCTCTTGAGAGGCACTGGACACGCGCTCTTGCGAGCGGTGTGTTTTCCGTGAAAGCCTTGACTCTGAAGACAAGGCCTTGGAGCCCACCATCCTGGTGGTTGATGGGCTTGTGTTGACCTCTGAGCTGTGCTGACTGGTGCCAGCACTAGCAGAGGCCTCCGCTGCGGTCAAATTCAGGAGAGGTAGGGCAGCCTTCGCTGCTCCCACCATGGGGGCGGGTGGCGTTGCCGCAGCTCGCTATGCGTGGCGGTGGCGCACGCCAAGTGCCATTGTGGTACTGCACCCCGACGTACCACTTCGGCGAAAGATGCGGTCTGTGCAAATGTTTGTGAGATGCATTGCCTTGCTTCTCTGAAAGTTATGTTTTCCTTTATCTTTATTTTAATTATTTCTTTTTCTTTCTTTCAGACGGCGCATGATCGAGAATATGCAGGGTGGCCATTATACGATTGCTACAACGCGGCTCAGCCTTACAGTCATCTGCAGAGTGATCATTGATGCCACATTTCGCACATGTTAGCCGCCCTCGGCAGCTCTGGCAAGCGTAACCAAACCTCTGACATTTAAAACAACGTAGCGGGTTTGGGATGTACGGTCATACTCAGATTTTGGTATATCCAGTTTCTAATGTCTCTGGTAATGTGCTTGAGCCAAAGATAACTATCAGGTGCTTAGTTGGCAGTTCCATGTTGTCACGTCTGATCTTCATTCTTTGTACACTTATTACGTTTTCATCCTTCCATCCTTCCAGGAGTTCTTCTTCGGTCAAGTCCATCAAGTCATTGTCAGAGATTACGCCGTTGGCCGTATTCATGGAACGGTGTGCTGTTTCACTGACAGGGATGTCTCCAAGTTGTACAAGGTTCGTTAGCTTGTCGTGTTGTGCTTTGTCTGAGTTCGAGTAATAGGTCCGCACTGGCCAGCTTGGTGATTTTATAGCCGCCTCCAATGGTCTCTGTGAGATACTTCGCCACGACAAATGGTGAAATCGTTCTTGCTTTGTTGTCAGGTTTATCACTGTGGACAACGTGAAATTTCGGGAAAGTCTGAGCGCCTTTTAGAAAAAACTGAAATGTAGCTTCGGTGCGCTACCTTTTAGAGGGACAATCGGTTGAGAAAGGGTTGGAAGTTCCCGTGAAATATGTTCAGTATTCAGCGACGATGCCAGTCACCCACCACCGAGCCCAACAAGGGGACAAGGCATGGTATGCGGTGAAACAAGCCTTACCATGCCAACTGTACGTCGTCGCTATCATCCCATATGTTATGACCAAGGTAGATCATAGCACACCTGGTTAACCCTCGCCGCCAGGAATGTTGGAAGTTATCAGGAGAAATAAGAAGGCAGGAAAGACTAAAAGTGAGAGGGAAAGACGAAGGTGTGCGAAGAGAGAGACAGGAAAAGGCGACTGCCGATGTCCTCCAGGTGGGTGAGTCTGGAGCTGCCGTCTATGTGAAGCCGAGGCCGAAGAGGTGTGTTGCCTCCGCCGGGGGGCCTCAAAGGTCCAAACACCCAACATCGGCTCAACCTCCAGGATTCCCCTTTCCCCAGACACGGCTAAGCCGCGCACGGCTACAAGCGGGAGGGTCCAACCCTTGTGTGCTCGGGTACGTGGTGTCGCAACACACCAAACGCCTGCTCACGCAGACGCCCCTGCGGGGGTTTTCTTTTTTAACCTTGGTAGGACATACAGCAGTACAATAGCAAGAGCTTGGTGGCGCAACCCACCGCCCCGTTCTAAAAGGGGCGCATCATACCCTCCATCCATCCATCCGTAAGGGAAGTGTTTTCGCATTTCCCCCTAGCGATAGCTAGCACTTTGAGACTCAGTCGTTGAGACGCATCGCCTTTGGAGGGACGCGCAGATCCTGTTGTTTAGGACGCTGCGCCTCTGGTCGCAGCTACCAGAGGCTATCGCAGACGTTGCCCGGGGTTCCAAACTGATCCTTGAGGAAATGGTGCTCGAAGCACCGTTGGCTACCGCGAGCGGGTTAGGCAAGGTGGTAAGGCGAGCGTCATTCATAACACAAAGTGCAACATGTATCAAACACTGGCCAATCATCATCGCCGCATCTCAAACGCATTTTGTTCTTTCGATGTCACGTAACGTTGCTTTGGCCTCCCGTCCGCCTAACGTTATGTATAACATTGATTTATTCATTTTTTTGTTCAAGAAACCTCACAGGATCCAGCAGGAGTATTGTGTGTGGAGGGGATTATACAATATATATCTCCATAGGTGGAAGCATTACAAAGAATGGAAAGAGATAAAGAGTATACGAGGCGTATGCTAAGGTACATAAAACAAGGTGACGTTATATAATAGCGGAACGTAATATACATTATCGGAATGAATGATGACACACACGATGCAAAGGCAGATCATTTAACAGCGTCAAATTTTACAAATTAATGTAAAGGTACATCTCCTGACATTGCAAAATGCAGAAGTTAGCGAGAAGCGTGTACGTAATAAAGAGAAGTTAATGAAAGTAACTGGTCAGGAAGAAATAGTGGCTACTTGATGACAAAACTTAACAGGATCATGAACGTGGACAACAATATCAGATAGCCTATTCCATAGTTCAAGTGCTAGTGGTAACACTGGTATGGTGTGTTATGAAGAGCTTTATTTATGTCCTGAGGGATCAGTCTGGGACTGATGCGGGCCGCTGCCACGTCGGAACAGAGAGGCCGAGCCCCTCTGCCGTCACACGGGCCCTCTGGGCAGCTCTGAGTTGGTCCGCCTAGCACTTCACTGTGCTGCATCCGCTGCCACCACTGTTCACCTTGAGGACCATCGCCGGCCAATACCAAGCAGCGCCAAAGCATTTGTTCTAAATTGAGCAAACCCCCACACTTACTACAATAGACGGATATCCCGCAGTCCGGATTAATTTTATTCATGACGACCGTGTTAGGGTACGTTCGTGCCTGCAGAAGCCTTAATGTAACCGCTTGTGGCTTATTTAATTTAGAATGTGGCAGGGGAAATGCCCTGCGCCCTAAGTTATAGTGCTTGGTGATCTCGTTGTAAGCTAACAGTTGGTCCCTGAACTCAGGAGCGGGACATCCAGCCCCTTCAGGGAGTACACGGCAAACTAATCCTCATGCCTCCCTGTGCGCCACCTCGTTGAGCTTACGTGGGGCTCCCTCCACTGTTCCCATGTGCACCGGGAACCAAGTAACTGCATGCGAAGTGATGTCCCCACCCTGCAACAGTCTTTTAGCCGGTTTCGCAACAAGATGGCTTTAATCGCAGATCGTGAGTCACTAAACACCAAAACTCTTCTTGAATCAATTAGTGCTAAAGCAATAGCCACCTGCTCGGTGACCCCCGGATCTTTGGTATAAATGGAAGCAGCATTTCCAACGCTCCCTTTGCCATCTACTACCACCACCCCCACCGAATAAGCATCTGTCCCTTTAATTCATGCGGCGTCAACACACGCAGGCTCCTCCTCCTGATCCTTTGCCTCTCGCAACAAAGCCCTAGCTCTCGCGACCCAACTCCCTACATTGTGCACGGGTTGCACATTCTGCGTAAATGGACGAACCATGATATTGGCCCTAAGGTTCACGTTCAACTCATGTAGGGGAGCCCCTTCTTGCGACAAAGCCACCGATTCTTCAATCGACTCTAAAAGATACCTACCCCCTGGTGTACCTAGCAACCGCTCTCTCTGTGCCGTACGCTACGCTTCGGCAATTTAATCTAAAGTATTATGCAAACCCATTGGTAACAATATATCGCTTGACGTAGTCACAGGCAGACCAAGCGCAGCCTTGACGGCTTTTCTGGTTAAAGCTTTCAGTTTAGCTTTCTCCCCCCTATTCCGATTTATCATAGCTGCCACATACGAGAAATGACACATAATAAATGCGTGAACTAACGGCACCTTCTCCTGAACACCCATGCCTGTTAGAGATCTTTATAAGTCTTATGGCCTCCTCCATCTTGTTGGTAATACGCTGAATGGTTCTAATATTCGATCCATTCGCTTCAAGCACAAAACCCAGGACCCTGATTCCATCAACTTTAAGCATCAATGACCCTTCGCTAGTATGGATTATAATGCCTCCCAAAGCTAAACTTCCGGTACCCAATCCTTCGGCCTACGGCCTAGCTTATTATATTTGAAGATCAACAACTCCGACTTTTTAGTGGAGCACTTGAGCCCCATAGGACCCAAATACTCTTCCGTAAGCATTACCACCATCTGAAGCCTAGTATCAAGCTCTCTATCACTACCACCAACACTCCATATATTAACGCCATCTGCGTAGATAGAATAGCCAATACCCTGGAAAGTGTCCAATGTATTAGCCAACTTCGACATCGCCAGATTGAATAACATAGGCGAGAGTATGGATTCCCCTGCGGAGTACCAGAGAAACCCAATGTTTTAAGACTTTCGACTTTATCTCCCCAAACCTGAAACATGTCCTTCTATCCATATGGAAAGCCTTGACAAAAAATGGAAAAGCCGCTGCCCCATATTGAAGTCCGATAGCACCCATAGAGTGAAAGAATGTCGGATTTTATCGAAAGCTTTTTCCACAATAAGTCCAATTAGTGTCTTAGTGTCCGCCATGCTTTACTGGCACAAGATGATATCAAGATCTTCATATTAAGATCAACTGCCGGCTGTCCAGAGGGTCCACGATGACGCCATAAGGCTCGGCCTGGAGGTGCCGACGTGGACGGGGCCCGCCTCGGTCTGAAAAGAACGGGCTTCAGGACTCTAATAAAGTTTTGTGAATGAATGAATGAATCCGCGATGTGAAGAACATGTCTAATATATGCCAACCTTCTATTATAGGGAGTTGCGAGTCCTCTGTCCTGTTCATTATCTTTAACCTGCACTTTGAAATCCGTTAAGGTCACGCTAGACGTCAGTGTTTCTTGTAACATGATAACTTGAGGTTTCACACCATGCGTTCCAACAAACTGCTGAGCGACGCCTTCTTATGATTAAACCCCCTACAATTCCACTGCAATATACTAAATGGACTATTTAAAAGAGCCATCTTGAGCAGGAAAATTCGGTGAACATTTTTTTGAACTCAAGCCCACTCGGCGACTTACCCTGCTGGGCAAACGGCCAAGAGCCCTCCCACTCCATAACAGAGACCACCGTATCGATTAGATATATTTCAAATTTGCCTAATGTCTGATTCGTGAAAATTTCCCGCTCTTCTATCCGCTCCAGTCTACTAATGATCTGATTTGCACTTTCTTGCAATGTTGCCATCATTGCTTTAAGCTCGGAACCGACTTTGCCCTGAATCCGTACCGTCGAGGAGAGGACCCTCTTTTTGGAGCAGGCACCTCCTCGTCAGCCATTTTCACTTCTGCAACATCCACAGACCTCGGTACCTCATCCGAGTCATCATGTTTGCTAACCTGTCCTAAGCTACCGCTGTTACCGGAAGATAAGCCGCTAATAAGTTCAGCTATCTCTTTGATAAGCCCGTCAATGGCTGCTTTTACGCTGTGATTCTCTCTCTCTCTAATTGGCAATCCTATGCATATCCCTATTACCATCCACACGCTCCTGGCGCTGCTCAAGCGCTCGGCCGGCGCTGATGCCATCCTTGACCTTGTTAGCCCAGGTGGTCTGGCCTCCAGCTGCGCCACGGCATCCACCAGCTGAAGGAAAGCATACCCGTGCCTCCCTAGAAGCGGAGCGGCTCCTGGTGGCCGCTGCGTTAGGTAGAGGCAGCGGCCGTAGACGACGGCCGCTGCCTCTACCTGGAACGGCTCCTCTGGCGCGAGCGCACCTTTGAACGTTGGCGGGCGCTCGCCAGCTGCCCCATCTCGGCTGCCTCCTGTTCCGCCGTTAGCTCCGCCCTGGCTCTCCCCTGTCGTCGAACACGCACGACGTAGGGAAGCTGGTACCGTTGTCTGCATTGCTTATCCGAGGTCAGGTGTCGGCCGCGACAAAGCTTGCAACAAGGCACACTGTTGTGATCCTCTTCAAGGTTTCGAGCCCCGCATGCTTGGCATTAAAAACAATCGGGCGCCGGGCATACATCCACCCGATGTCCAAGGTTGCCACACACGTAACATACACCTAATTGCTTTCTATACAGGAAACATCGGACCAGGGTTGGCCTATATCTGACAAAAATGGGCACTTTTAACCCATCGAAAACAATGATAACTGATCATGTATTCTCGATTATTTTGACCGACATAGCCAGAGAATTGCGATCGTTAACGATGTTCCGCTCAAGTGGCGCCGGGCCATCTATACTGTCCACATTGCGAATGGCCGCTTTACACGTAGTGTGCGGGGCCGTCTCTTACGTACTCACTTCAAAATCCTTGCCCGCCACTCTCATAGACCTGAGCCTCCCATATCGCTCAGCGTTGCTCCTTTCTGGCGTAATAGTCACCAATATATCTTGCATAAAGTTAGGGCAGGTAACATCTTCCTTAATCTGCTTAATACTGAGGCCTTCCCCTCTACAATAGCCTTTCGCACTTCTGTAGGGCTAACTTTCTCCAAATTCAGCCCACCCCGAGGGCGAATGACTATTTTGATGTGTTCTTATGGCATCGGTGGCATGCGCGACGCCTTCACAATGCGATTCTCGATTACCGAGCCTGCGCGCGGTTCAGTTGCGCCCCTTCGTTCAGGCACCTCGCTTTGTGAACCGCCGTCACCCAATCCAGGTCTCATCACAACTCGAGATTTTTGGCTGGACACTGTCCGTCATCCAAGTCTTCAGCAAAGTCCTCCTCCAGGAGCACTTCCCCTTCAACGTGCATTGCTGCCGTGCCAGACGTGCGAGTCCCACCGCGATAGGTCTACCAGACGATAGCTCTTGGCCAGTGTGGCGTGGGCAAAAAGTCTCAATAAAGCCCGAAGAAGGGCAGCCCACCTTAAAATCAGATATGCGCTCAATCCTCTTGTCCTCACGGATTCGATGATATCAAATTTGCGCCACAATAGGACCAAAAAAGGCGCGGAAGCTTCGAAAATGATGGGCACATAAAAGCCCACAAGCCTCATTCGAAGTGCGTCGTCGTCGCCTCTGGTAACGCTGGTGGATTGAAAGTATTTGTGTGCCCAAAGATGCGTTTGAAAGAGCGGTTGTTGTGTAAGCAGTGAGACATTCGCAACGGTTGGGAGAGAGGGTGGTTTGGTGCTGACGATTTGTTATTTTATAGAATAAGCAGATTAGAGCAATTTTCCTGCGTGATTTGAAGGAGAATAAGGACAGGTAAGATTTATTATTTGTACCACTGGAATGACGGCTGTAGTCTTCGTCGCTGAAACGCGCGGCACGATTTTGAGCACGATCAAGAGCGTTGATTAGATAGGTTTGACGACGTGTCCAGATTGATGACGCGTGCTGAAGTTAAGGACGGACGAATGTTAGATACGCTAGTGATTTGGTCGAAATAGGAGCGTCGTGAAGGTTTCGTTTAAGCTGGTCGAGGGTGCATGATGTCTGCGCTGCAATTTTATCGCTGTAAGTTGTCCAAGAAAGCATGGGTGAAAGATGCACGCCATGGTACTTACTTGTAAGACGTTGTGCGTCCTACGTGGCAATTATTAAGAGTGTAGTTATATGCTGAAGCTGATTTCTTGTGGGTGAAGGTCATTAGTTTACGTTTATCGGTATTAAGAGACTTTAAGAGTTACGAGATGCAGGTCCTTTTGGAGATCAAGATGATCAGCTGAAGAAGAGACATTACCGGATATTACGCAATTGTCTGTGAAAAATCGCACGTTAGGGTATATGCCCACTGGTAGATCATTTCTGTGAATTAAAAATAACAAGGGGCACAAAACGCTACCATGGGGGACACCGGAGGTGACATCACTAAGAGGAGATGAGAAGGAATTAGTAACGGTGTACTGTTTACGGAAGAAAGAAAATTTCTCAACCATGATAAAGCTAAGGAATCTAAGTTAAGGGATATTTGACGACAATGCGGAACGCGATCAAAAGCTTCAGAAAAGTCGATGAATATGCAGTCGATGTGTAGGTTATTATTCATGTGCATGAGTAAACCACTGGTTAATTCTAAGAGCTGAGTGTCACATGAGACCTTTTCTAAAACCATAATGGTTCGGGAAAAAAAAATTAGCATCTGGGTGCTGAGCGATGTTAGAAGCAATGACATGTTCGAGCAAGTTGCAAGGGACACTCATTAAAGATATCGTTCGATAATCCCTGACATTAGATTTCTTGCCTGATTTGAATGTTGGTGCGGTTTTCACAATTTTCCATTCGTGCGGTATTTCATTCGTTGGTAGTGATTGTTGAAAGATTATAATTTTTGATTTTGATTGTTGAAAAAATTTTTTGAATGATTGTTGAATAATGCCAACGCAGTCCCATTTACTGCTAAATAACCACTGATATTTTTCGTCTTTCGTGCGTGTATGGGTGGCGTAAGTATAGGTCAATGACCTGTGTACCTTGAACTCCTTGAAACGCGTACCTTGAACTCCAAAGTGGTGACACGTTGGAGTTCAAGGTACGCTTCTTTAAGGTGCGCTGTTTTTTTCATATTTCTTTAGTATAACTATGGTTGTAGGGTAACTGTTACAGTACTTGTCCTCCAAAGCCTGTATTAAGCAGTCAGTGATAGCTTTTATTGATTACGAAAAAGCGTTTGATTCAGTCGAATCCTCAGCAGTCATGGAGGCATTACGGAATCAGGTGTAGACGAGCCACATGTAAAAATATTAAAAGATATCTATAGTGGCTCGACAGCCAC
Organism: Dermacentor variabilis; assembly: GCF_050947875.1. Classification (NCBI taxonomy): domain Eukaryota; kingdom Metazoa; phylum Arthropoda; class Arachnida; order Ixodida; family Ixodidae; genus Dermacentor; species Dermacentor variabilis. The sequence goes on along the minus strand of NC_134572.1, from coordinate 22,931,892 downwards.
CGTAGTCCCAATAAAATCCCAATAAAGGAAGGCGTCAGGCTGGGAGATACGATATCTCCAATGCTATTCACAGCGTGTTCACAGGAGGTATTCAGAGACCTGGATTGGAAAGAATTGGGGGTAAAAGTTAATGGAGAATACCTTAGTAACTTGCGATTCGCTGATGATATTACCTTGCTTAGTAACTCAGGGGACCAACTGCAATTCAGGCTGACTGACCTGGAGAGGCAAAGCAGAAGGGTGGGTCTTAAAATTAATCTGCAGAAAACTAAAGTAATGTTTAACAGTCTCGAAAGAGAACAGAAGTTTACGATAGGTAGCGAGGCACTGGAAGTGGTAAGGGAATACATCTACTTAGGGCACGTAGTGCCGACGGATCCGGATCATGAGACTGAAATAATCCGAAGAATAAGAATGGGCTGGGGTGCGTTTGGCAGGCATTCTCAGATCATGAACAGCAGGTTGCCACTATCCGTCAAGAGAAAAGTATATAACAGCTGTGTCTTACCAGTACTCAAGTATGGGGTAGAAGCCTGGAGGCTTACGAAAAGGGTTCTGTTTAAATTGAGGACGACGCAACGAGGTATGGAAAGAAGAATTATGGGTGTAACGCTAAGGGATAAGAAAACAGCAGTTTGGATGAGGGAACAAACGCGCGTTTATGACATCTTAGTTGCAATCAAGAAAAAGAAATGGGCATGGGCAGGACATGTAATGAGGAGGGAAGATAACCGATGGTCATTAAGGATTACGGACTAGATTCCAAGGGAAGGGAAGTGTAGCAGGGGGCGGCAGAAAGTTAGGTGGGCGGATGACATTAAGAAGTTTGCAGGGACAACATGGCCACAATTAGTACATGACCGGGGTAGTTGGAGAAGTATGGGACAGGCCTTTGCCCTGCAGCGGGGGTAACCAGGCTGATCATGATGGTGATGTGCGTGACACACACAAAAGCCTCCACTGCCAAAGAATATTTTAAATGAGGTTTTTTTCTACAGTTGGGACGCATAGATCTCCCATAGGCTGGGTGCAAGGGCGTGTCACTGGATCGTGGCGTACGCAGGCTACGTAAGCTCAGCTGTGATGTGAACGTCACTACCGCCAGAGAATCTCGACGACTTACTCTTCCTTGTATTCGTCACCAATGGGAGAAACAAACAGCACGTAATATTCCTGCGACGCAGGAGAATAATGTAAAAATGAGAAGGCGTAAGGAATTTGCCCATATAAGGTTGCAAGAAGGGAAAGAGAGAGACAGAAAACAAGGAATGAAAGAACACATAGGATCTGAATTAATTTCTATATAACGCTCTCAATAAGTGAACTCACTCTGCCCATGGCATCAATTATATCAGAAATTGATGAGTTCTTCGTAGATTAACGCACTCAAGAAACCACGCGTTACTGTCTCTACAAATCTGAGAATTTAGAAAGACTAATTACGCGAAATTTCGCATATAATGCTACGGCATCAATGACAATGAATGTATTTCTACAACTGTACAACCAGACGTTCATCACAGAACCAACATCAAATCGCACATATACGTGGTACAAGGTTTCTAAAGCAGCTTCGACGCGAATTGCACTAGCGAGCATCTGAATGATGTAAATCCTTTTGAGCATAAAAAAAGAAATATTTGAATTCACAACTTCAATGAGTCATGACATGAGACAACAAACTCACCTTTCAGACCGAGCTCCCATACTTTCTGATTAGCCAAAGGCTGAAAATGCTTACGTGCGAAAAATTCCATCGCATTCGACGTTACCGTTCCGAATCATTAACTGAATCGCGGTGAGCAAAGTCTGTTTCCCGAGTGCGTTGTTAACGACGCTTGCATTCCTGTTACAGTACTTGATGCACTTGTAGGCTGAACCACTGTTGCAAGTTATACGTTGCACCTGTTAGGAATATTGAGTTATCGATAATAGCGGAAGCATAGCACAATGTGTCTTTCGCGCAGCAATGTAGCACAAACACGAAACATTTGTAATTCACTGGGCAGCATAGACAAAATGAGCTAAGTAACTCAAGGTTTTCATCGTACTGAGATGTGCTAAAACCAGAAGCAGCTACCACATCGATAAAAAAAGCAAATGGTGGAAAGAATCTGAAGCTCCCGGGGAGTTATGACTAATGTCCGTAGAAAATATTTTTAATATTTTTAAACTCATCAGGCAGCTCATAAATTTTGTAATATATGTTTTCATAAATGCTGTATCACTGAACGGAGGTTTGTTATGAGGATCATCACCATATTTTGTATAGTAACAGAAATGCTCAGAGATCGTCATTGCCCGTACAATAAAGTTCTACTGCAGCTTTATATATGAAATGCACAGACTGGCTGCTAGTGGTATGCAGAAGCTACAAGGGCTAAAATAGGGAGGCGAGTGTCGCATCACAAACTCGGTTATCTAACAACGCCCACGAAAATAGTTAATCCTTGAAGGGTACACACACACACACACACACACACACACACACACACACACACACACACACACACACACACACACACACACACACACACACACACACACACACACACACACACACACACACACACACACACACACACACACACACACACACACACACACACACACACACACACACACACACACACACACACACACACACACACACACACACACACACACACACACACACACACACACACACACACACACACACACACACACACACACACACACACACACACACACACACACACACACACACACACACACACACACACACACACACACACACACACACACACACACACACACACACACACACACACACACACACACACACACACACACAACACACACACACACACACACACACACACACACAAACACACACACACACACACACACACACACACACACACACACACACACACACACACACACACACACACACACACACACGCACGCACGCACGCACGCACGCACACACGCACGCACACACGAAATCTCAATCTCATCGAATCTGAGAAAAATGCATTTGCGCGAAGACGAATAGGTCAAATATATGGATAGAAGATATTCTTTCAAGCCAATTTCAGTGCTTAGTGTTACAAAAAACGACTACGGCTTCTGTTCGAATAGCACGCTTCAGCACGTTAAGGATCACACGCACACGCACAAAATTTGAAAAAGCGTAGGCGCACCTTAAGAAGCAGAAACAAACATTTATGTTCGATGCTTCGGCTGGGATCCGGACTTTATGTCTTCATGAAGGCCGGATATATATATATATATATATATATATATATATATATATATATATATATATATATATATATATATATATATATATGTATATACACACACAAGGCTCGTGTGAGATAAGAGCTAACGCCGCATTTATCGAGTTTTTGTGCCGATACAATTGAATAAAAATTAGGCTCGTGGAGTAATCTTCATTTAGATGTTAGTTTTGTTCCTTTATTAGCTTGTTAAACTTATATGCTCTATTTCTTGTACTGAAACTGCAACAACATTTAGTTTTTCAATGATCTTTTCGTGGTTTTGGTGAGTTCCGGAGATTTGCGAGCTTGAGTACTCTAAGCGGCTTTTTATTCGGCAAGTTATACGCTCACTTTCGGTCGAACCTTATCATACAGAGTAATTTGGCGCCAGTACATTTCTCGATATATAGAAACGCAGGCCCACATGCAAACTATCTTTTTTTGCGAACTCTGGGTCATCGCGAGAAATGAGGCGATATCAATATCAATGAAGCTTAGTACTGGCATAAAAACCGCAATGGTCAGACGACACTCCCAAACGTTCGAGAAGCCCATCAGCATAAAATGCTGTAATTTTAACCCAGGAACAATGCGGAAGCTCCCGGCTCAGCAGTGATTTTGCGTCGCTTGCTGCGAATATATATTTGTAGAACTGGAGCAATTTTCAATAAAGTGGTGAGGTGGTCATCGAATATTAAACCAAAGGCTGGTGCTAATTAAGCAGTCCATGAAAGATTGTCTAGAATCACTTCAGAGAGATATAGATAAAACATACGTAAGATTAAGTAAAAACATATATATGAAGTCTTTAGGCATGTGCAACTCTAATAAAACAGGCACCAAACAATAAAGAATAAAGAAGAAAAGGAAACGATTCTACAAATTTTGTCCCTGCGATGACCTTTTTGAGATATTTGACTTAATTCCAGAATACAAAATGGAGAGTTTTTTTATTTAGTAAAAAGCTTATAGGGGGTCCTCCAAGCAAAAGGCTGCGACATACAGCTTGGAAGCGCCTGAAGACCTGCACATTAGCCCAGTAGGTCTGTTATCGGCATACAAAATAAAAACACTAATATTTTAACCTATTAATTACAAAAAGAATAGATGACATATAACATACAACATAAAACACACTAATCTTTTAAAATATATAATTAGAACTTATTGTGAAGGAAAGATAAACGGCACTATGCTATCAAGAAATCTTAGATGCATTTAAGAGTACATCCTACGATGTACGCGCACCCAGAAATTAACACTCATGTCAATATGTCTAAGAGGCACAATATCGTGCTACATGTGGTCAGGAAAAACCACTGTCTGCGAATGGATATTACATGCAGCAATCAATGTTAAATTTGAATTAAATCGCACTCTGGGGTTTTGCGTGCCAGTCCACGATTAGATTATGAGGCACGCCGTAGTGGGGAACTCCGGATTAATTTTGACCACCAGGGGACCTATAACGTGCCCCCGATGCACAGTACCACGGGCGTTTTTGCGTTTCGGTCGCTGCGGCCGAGATTCGATCCCACGACCTCGTGCTTAGCAGCACACCATAATGCCTAAGCCACCGGGGCGGGTTCTATGGGGAACAAAATTAAGTTCTTTTATCTTTTCGATGTCTACTCATTCCTATTTACAAAAATAAGATGAACATTCTTGTCAGTTAGGCTATTTGTAATGACATTTCATTTCTCGCAGCCATTTAAAAGCGAAGCTAAGGTGTGTCTGAACGATGACTTGAGATAATTTGTGCGCCTTTCCGGAACTAAATACACAGATCTGATTGAATTCGTGTAACTGTGAAAACTGATAAACGAGGAGAAAGTAAGGGATATTGGAAATTATAAGGGGATAAAGAGTGAGTAAGCAGTAAAATATGGCCGCAGTGTGAAGAAAGTGAGAAGAAAACTTGACATAGGAAAAGCCATGATGTACGCACTGAAAGATAAGCAGGGTGATATTATCAGAAATTTCGATTGTATACACGAAGCAGCAGAAGAATTCTATGCTGACCTGTACGGTTCCCAGAATAGCCACGCTATGCCTATATTCGAAGTAGTGATGAACAGAATACAAAGGCCCTTCTATAACTAGCGATGAGTTAGAAAGGCCTTGCAAGACATGACCCGGAGCAAAGAGGGAGTAGATGGTGGAATAACAGGCGATTTAATGAAAGACTGAGGATGTATTATGCTTGAAATGGTTGCGGCTTTTTATATGCCATGCCTCACGACTTCAAGTGTTCCAGAGAGCTGGAAGAATGCCGACATTGTAATAATCCATAAGAAGGGAGATGTTAAATAATTATAGGCACATTATCCTGCTGTCCGTGTTGTATAAAGTGTTCACCGGGATAACTTTCAAAAGAATCAGGACAACAACTGTCTTCAATCAACGTGTAGAACAGGCTGACTTTAGGAAGGAATATTCTACAATGGATCACAACTACGTCATCACCCAGATAATCGAGAAATTGGCGGAGTACAGTCAGCCTCTCTGTATACCTTTATGAGATTATGAAAAAGCATTTTAGAAGCCATACAAGAAGTTGACCAGTTAGAAGTTTACCAGAAGTCACAGAGGCGTTTCGTAATCAAGGGGTACAGGACGTATACGTGAATATCTCGGGAAAAGTCTACAAAGAATAAACAGCTACATTGGTTCTCCACAGGGAAAGTAGAACGTTACCTATAAAAAAACGGGGGGCGGGGTCAGGCAAGGAGACACAATCTCTCCAATGCTGTTCACTGTGTGCTTAGAAAAAGTATTCAAGATATTAGACTGGGAAGGCTGAAGAGTGAGGATGAACGGCGAATGTCTCAGTAACCTCCATCCGTTTGCAGATTACAGTGTCCTGTTCAGCGACACTGGGGACGAATTACAACAAATGACTCAGGAATTTACCGGAGAAAGTGTAAGAGTGCAGTTGCAGATTAATATGCAGAATACAAGGATAATGTTCACTAGCCTGACAAGGAAGCAAGAATTCAGGATTGCCAGTTAGGCTCCAGAGTCTGTGCCGGGGAACGTTTACCTAGGTCAATTACCTAGGTCAAAGAATAAAATGGGGTAGAGTGTGCACGGCAGCCATTACCAAACCATGACTGTATCATAAGAAGCCTGACTGTATCATGAGAAATGCTGTCTGTATCATAAGATATGATTAATAAAAATCGAGACCATTGCTGTTCAAATCATACAAATCCTGACTGGAAGCTTACCAGTTTCGTTGAAAAGAAAATTGTACAGTCATTGCATTATACCGGTGTTAACAAATGTGGCAGAAACTGAGAGGTTAACAAAGAAGCTCGAGAACAAGTTATGGACCGCGCAAAGAGCAATGAAACGAAGAATGCTGAGGGTAACGTTAAGAGACAGAAAGAGAGTGATGTGTATGAGCGGAGAACAAACCGGGCTTCCGATATTCTAATTGACAGTAATAGAAAAAAAAATGGAGATGGGTGTGCCATGTAATGCGTAGGGTAGATAACCAGTGGGCCATTAGAGTTACAAAATGGGCGCTAAGGGCGGCGAGGCGCAGTGGAGGACGGCAGGCAACTAGGTCTGTGATGAGATGAGGAAATTTACAGGCACAAGTTGGAATCAGTTAGCATAAGACAGGGGCAATTGGAGATCACAGGGAGGTGCCTTCGTCCTGCAGTGGAGTTAAATATAAGCTGTTGTTGTTGATGATGATGATGATTATGATGGTGCCAGCCGCCTGTCCTGGCCATGGGTATGCACATCCATATTTTTTCGCGTTCAAGCCCTGGTGTATGCTGTACGAAGGAATTCAGTAGCTGAAATTCGTAAAGCGTGGTTACCCCTATCCTGCTGCATTTGGCGAAACTTTGGGCAATAAAATAGGTACGTTCGCTAAGTGTCGAAATGCTTATTTCGGAATTAGAAGACGTGAGTGATTTTGAGTACACAGACAAACAAACACACGCGCGCGCGCGCGCGCCCACGTCAAGCGAGACGCTTTGCCTCTATGCTTGACAAGTATTGCTTTTGACTTGGTGCTATTAACCTTTATAGCATTGTTAAGCGATCAAAGCAGAAATTAGAAGAACAATGTGAATTTTTTTTTGTATCAATAGTATTATGAATTGAGATAAACAAGCTGGTATGATCAGCGTATAGCACAATGGTTGCATCATTTTCCATTTCAGCAATATCGCTCACATATATATCAGATAAAAGTGCACCTAAAACACTGCCCTGCAGGACCCCTGATTTAATTTTTCTTTGCAAATAGCAGAGCAGTAGCTTTCAACAGTGACACATTGCGTTCGCCCAGGCGACTAAGATCGAAACAACGAGTTTGCCAAACCATGGATACCGTATCCGTTCTACTTAGTTGATAATGCGTTTTGAATAAAAAAACGTACAATTCGTAAGACAAATGATTGAGTTTAAATTAATTGAACGTTGCTTAAGATTGGTTCCGTGTACGAGGTTATTGAAATCTTTACCACTTGATATTGATGATTTGGGCAGTGTCTTCCAGCGGCCGCACTGTAGGTCTTTCTTGTCCCGTTTTTTTTTTTTTTTTGCTCTGTTTCGCCGTAATCAAGTCATACCAACAAGCTCAAGGTCAGACCCGTGTAGAGTTGTATAGACCGGAACATGTGAATGCTGTATTCGAAAAATAGTTTTTCAGCTTTCCCGCTAAAAAGCCAGATTGCAGAAGCGTGAGCTCTTTTGTATACAAGTCTCATCGAGTAACCATAGTGTGCACAGTTTAAAGAACATGATGATAAGCATTTCCGTGAAAAAAGAAATGCGGATAGAGCCGTGTGTACCGGCACGTAATTTGACAGAGCGTGGGCAAACATTAATGTACTGACGCAACGACCCTATATTTCAGGTTCTGCAGTCATTCTGGGTCTCTAATTTATAGAGAGCAATGAATATTGCCATATATTTATCAGTGCTGAATCACTGGCTTCCTTCTTTGTTTTACTTGTATCGTGCTTCGTTAACCTCAGTCAACTCGTTATTACGCCATCCGCAACCTAACAATTCCCTCATTTTATTTAATAAGCTGCTATTTAAGCGATTACATTCCCCGATAAAGTCACTGAAGTGAATCATACTTTCATTAATATTGAGCTGGTGCTATGGAATAGAGGGAACATTGCTTAACCTAGCTGTAGTTAATGACGTTGCTTGGCATACATGCTGTTAGCGATGCTTATTAATAACACAAGAAACCGCGATGAGGGTAAGGCTTGAAAATGAAACAAGTGCAAGTTCAGAAACATAGTCACAATGAAATCTTCAACACTTGAAACAATAACGCGAACGTTGAATTTTATTATCGGAAATACAGCGCAGCGTGATCTGATATGATGGAGGTGGCATTTAACCTAGTTAAATTTGTCCTTAGCCGCCTGTGTCAAATAAAATTTCCCCTAGACAACGTGACACCTGCAATGAAGGGATGCATAACACTGACAAAATATATCGTTGCGCGGAAAAAGTGCATTTTATTATAATTTCATTTACTCTACTAAAAGGAACATGCGCTCAGACGCTACGTTAATGATGGCGTAACAGCAACTACGTTCAGTTAACGCAACTCGAGGTTTAGTAGATTATGCATTACAGAGGATTTCGGCGCTCCTGTCGGCGCTTACTTGGACGACCGCATAATTCACGCTATTCTCTCTCTCTCTCCCATGGGCGCGAATTGGTGTGCGAGCGTGAACACTAAATCGCGTCGCCCTCGCCACTGCTACACGTTCCGTTCTGCTCGCGCCCTTTCGCGAACGTCATTATCCACAGATACCCTGTTCATTGCCGCACTGCTCTATACATTTTTGTCATGCTTTAACTAGAGCAGGAGTTTCGCAGTTTCCGGACGGACGGGGTACTGTAGCGTAAGATACCGTCTAAGCGCTAGTGAGGAGGTAAGAACACAATGGGGGCGGTGCTCCGGTGGTATGATGTGTTCACGCGCTGCGCCATGTTGGACACCGCAGTCGCACTTTGATCGAAAGAAGCGACCTTCTTTCCCGAATACTTCAAATGGTGAAACAAGCCGGTGATAATCTTTGATTGCGCAGCACAGATGCAGCTACCTACTGTGACATTGAGATGCTCAGACTAAGGCAAACACAGACACGCCCAGCGCAATTTCGGACCGTAAGTGGGGCAGAGGACTTTCAGCGGACATACTTTTCTGTTCAGGCAGGATGTTCAAATTGTAGCGTATAACGTCCCGAAACTTCACAGTCGGTTACGAAGAACGCTATATTGTATGACACTGGAATAATTTTATCCACTAAAGGATCTGAATTACGTAGATAAGTGCTTTTGCATCAGTGCACTATAGAATGGGATGCTGCGATGGCTGACGAAGTCACCGATTGGGTGCCATTTTTAGGCTAGTACGCTTCAATTGCTGAAAGCCTTAGCACAGGAAATAGCGTGTGTTGATGTAATCTTACCAGTTGTGAAGATGTGAACAAGGTTGTCTCTGTATATCACTGCCAAAGCGTTGCCGCATTCTACACTTGGCCAGCGATTTGAATTTCTAATCTTGCTGATTATAATATTGAATACGGCTAACAGCATGGCTTGATGGGTGGCCATTCCAATGGGCACGACGCTTCCTTAATTCTCAATGCGTGCGCTACTGCAGCGAAAAATCCACAGCGCTCCTCCGACCCCCTACGGGCTGACCTAGATACATCCCTCGCGGCAAGCCGAAACTCCCTGTGCGTGCTTCATTATTATTTTTTTTGTCTTGTTCACGCCGAGCTTGGTACTTCATTTACGGGGGACAAGTTGGTCCGAGCGTCACGTATCCTAAAGGGCACTTGCCTTCCAGGCAAAGTTTCTGGGCATTTCCTAACAAGCAGCGTGAAAAATTGGGCAGTCCTTCGGAATTACAGCGGCCATTTTACACGAGCGTGCCAGTTTCGAGGATGAGCTTAGCCACGAGCGCATTTGTCCACGCAGAAATTGGTTGGCCTCACTTTCCGAGAAAAGTGCGCGTAAGGATCGCACAACTGTTATATATGGAGGCAAAAAAGTTTGTCTTTAATGAAAAAGTCGCTAGGTGGAATGCACTATCCAGACACTGGGTCTTCGCCGCTAGTTCAGTTTATATAATGAAGTGCAAAAATATATATCTGCGAGAAGGTAGTTATATCTGCGGGGATTATTTGTAGATTATTATATACGGGAAAATTATTTCCGGGAAGTTTTACGCCTTTATTTTTTGCCGACCGCACTTTGTCGAATATATCACCAGCGACAGATGGTTCATTTAGAATACGCGGAAAGGTTTAACCCTGCGTTTTTGGACAGACATCGTCATCGAAGTAACTGCTATAAATGCATTCTTTTGGGCTCGCAGCTTGACTGGTTATATTATAATGCGAGTGGGTGTTGAAAAAGCGAGAGTTTGGCCGGCAAATAGAGGGGCAGTGAGAAAAAAAAAGTAACACAAGTGGTCGACAATCGCAGCTCCAAAATTTTGATACGTGGCGGAACAGGCAGGAACAGGCAGCTATAGCGAGTGTGCTTGGCGCTTCCCGTGTTCGCAGCGTGGTGCGGTCTACTATAGCGTTCGAGTGATCGTGGAGCTATATCATCGCCTGTCCTTGTCGCGTTTGTTTCATGTCCAGCAGTCATTCCTCCCTAGCCGGAACTCTCACCCGAACTACCCACCAATTCCAAATATGAGAAAGACTTTGTACTCAAGGTATCCGAATTTTTCAAAATACCGCGTCGCCTTTCGCGGTTTGGCTGCTCCAGCGGCCGGTAACTTGTGCCAAGCTTTTCTCATTGCAAATATACAAACTTCAATAGAAAAAACTTGTCTTGAGTCTCGTGAGTCACTCCATAATTAAGATGCCATCGTTAACAGAATTTGATGTTTTAGTGGCTCAAACCAAGACTATACTTTATTCGGGAACTTGCTAATGTTGACCAAAAAAGAAAAAAAAGGACTTCTTTGAATTGTTTCGTGCGAAGTTGTATTGTTAAGAAGCTCAGCCTAATAAATCTACGCCCTCGTTTACTGCACTACCTCTTTCTCCTAGAAATTAGTAAAATGAGCTAGAAAGCTTAAAGAGTCCCGAATTAATTACATACCCGGCTTTAATTGCCAGATTTTGTTTAGATACAACTTCAATTTCTATATTCAAGTACCATATAAGGAGAAACGCTATCTTTAAATAAGCACGGAACCGAATAATGACATATGTTGCATCTGGAAAAAAAAATTACACGTTGCTTAGTTTAGTAGGCACTATTCTTATTTAAAACGTATTTTGAAAAACAAACAAAATATGCAGCATAAATCTTGATAAATCTGACGATGATGAAGACAACCAACAACAACAATGACGAAGACGACGACGACGACGACGACAGCAACGATGACGACAACGCGCGATGTGAAGCGACACCTTTAGTGCCACGGGGCTCTTGAAAATTGCGAAGTTAGGGGGTTGTGACGTTGTATAAACCAACGTGGGCGGTTAATGAAGTTTCTGTTGTGTCAACCAAATTATGCCATGGTTTCAGACAACGAGAAGCTGCGACATGACCCCTCTGCTTACCTAATTTAATACGCCATAGATTGTACCCTGGGGGCAACGAAAGATGAAATATAGCCGTACACAACAATGTCCCTTGTTGTGGGTGGCATCGAGGACCACAAGAACAAGCTGTTTACGCGTTTTAACTTGGACGCAAGGCAGTATAATTAATGAATCGCCGCAGTGCGGGACGTGGATAAAAAAAGAAAGAAGAGAAATCACGTGTTTAAGTGAAACGGCTGTCGAACTACTGCATTACAGCCTCCCTCGTCTGGTAGAAAAGAGAGAATGGAGGAGCACCAAAATTAGGGTTAATTAATGACGTGCACGCCATTCTGGTAAAGGGTGAAACATTAGAGGACGCTAGTGCTTATCCCTTTCTGCCAGCGTTTTAGATGCCAGTGCTCTGCACAAGACACCGTGGCACTGCACTGATTAAAAATAAGCTTTTCCTCGTATATTACGGTGCTCTTAAGACAGGCATAATGCGTGGTTTTTCTGAAGTGTACGAGCAAGAGGGTGGGGATATATAGGAAAATAACTTCGTCGAGTTAATTGGACAGTGAATAAAAAGAGGTGTTTCAAACATTGTTGTCCAATCCATAAAAAGGAACCACAGAGCACTACTTCATTCTGTGGGTTTGTTCGCGAGAGTAAGAGTTGGACAATAATTTAACGGAGAGGATGGTAGCTTAACGAGATGGGTTGTTACTGATGGAGGGAAGCCGGCTTGTGACGATGACAGGAGTAAATAGCGAAAAAAAAGGAAGCATGGCGTTCCTCCGATCATCGCCCAGACCCCTTTTAACGTGGTTACTATTGTACACGCACATACTATAGAAAATAGTTAACCTTACGTCTAATTTCTTTATCCGCTTCGGTGAATAATTAGCTAGGGCGTTGTGCCGCGGATCAGGAGGTCACGCGATGTGGGCGGAATAAAAAAAAATGGTGGATCGCGGACTGACTTGAATTACCGCGCGGCGCAAAGTAATCGAGAGCTACCACTATGGCGTCTCTCAAAGCACATTTGCCTCCAGGCTCATGGAAAGCGAAAATAAATAAATAAATAAATAAATAAATAAATAAATAAATAAAGTTGACCATAACTATTTTCTTTAAATTTGCAGCTTTAGCATACAACTTACATCTTTAACGCACAACCTTAATGCTGTGCAGGCAAATGTATCAAAATATTGACAAAAGACAAATTCGTTTCATAATTTCTTCACCAGAAAGTACAGCGGTGTAATGCGGCCAAACATACAGAATGTATTTCAATGAAGGAAAGTTAGGATTCGCGCAACTGCTAAGTGTAAACAATGTGTCAATATTTTGTTTAGTTTCGCGGCACCTCCAAGACACCAAAGGGGCCACTGGGAATTAAGCGCCGGAGTGAACTTTCTCTGCACACAGAAATACCGCCATCGGAATACTGCTTGGGCCAGCCAAAAGGCACACTCATATTCATGTCACTATGCTCAACAACGGTACCTCTGCGTTTCTGCTATAATAGCAAAAAACAGGGTGATCATTTTCATTTATTTAACTATTTATTATTAAATATTAACTCTACCAAAATATGAGAGGGCAATCAGCTGACAGTATGGGTTCGCCTGAACCATCATTCGGAGATATCAGGTAGCTTTCATCGCCCTTAACAATGCTCCAGAATTTCTTAGGATTATTACACAGCAAGTTAGGTAGAGTCCTAAAAAGATGTCTTAGTTGCGCGAACAAAGTTTAGGTAGCCTTCTTCGGCTTTAAAGTACACTTTCCAGCGTTCAGCAGTGTTCCGGAGCTTTGCCAAAAGAAACAGCCGCTGCTTTTTATTACAGAGACGTTTAAGCGTATTAGTAAATCATAGTGCATAATTGTGCGATACCACTTCTGTAGAAGGTAGATACTTGTCAATGAGCTGGCTTACTTTCATAGGAAATATATTCCAGTTTTCTTGAACATCTCGACGGTAAAAGTTATGGAGCTAAATGTCCACCTAGGAATTCACTCCATTTTTCATTAATAAGGTCAAAATTAGCTATTTTATAGTGGCGAATTTTTTTATGTTTGCGCTGGACTCGAGGCGAGGTTATGTTGATGGTAAAGTGTAAGAGCGAATGATTACTGAGACCAGGCCGTGGTTACAAAGCGCTTTCTAACGCAACAGCGCTAAGGGCCCCGTGTCGCAGAAAATCCGGCGTCGGCATCCAGCGTCGGAGGTGGTTTCGGCAAAAAGATTTTTGAACCGCCAATACCCAGGTCCTCCATGTGCCACAAGGAAGCTACTGAACTAACAGAATTTCTCAAGCTAAAATACAAAGGAAAATCGTAAAGTGTGGCTTACACACAACCTGCAGACATGATAGCGTCGGATTGTAATTTGACCATACGAGAAAAAATGTTTCTGTCCGCGAAAGCTAAAAAAAACCCAATTTTCTAGTGTTTTTACCTTACATAGACCAGTCACGGCGTTCATCATTTGTGCACGCCGGCGTGTGAGTATCTCGGAGGCCACGGAGCCGCGCGTTCGGTTCCTTGAAATAAATCTAGATGACGCTCGCCTCCGCCGCATCACGGCCCACAAGAGGTCGCGTTTCCACCAGAAAGCCCGCCTTATTGCATAGCGTTTGCGGCCAGCATTTTCCGGTAAACATTACGGCTAGTTGCCGTAACGCTCCAGTTGCCGGGAAGCGTGAGAAGCAGTCAGGGGCGAAGCTTAAGCGTCCTTCATCTTTTTTCTGTCGCGTTTACCTTCCAACCTTCTGTCCATCTTTTAAAGCACTGAGACATCGCTCGTACGCAGCAGCATCAATAAATTATAATCAGCAATATTTATATAGTAAACCATCGGTAACTACCATCGTTCGCTGTTAAAATGTTACATTTCATCATTTCATGAACGCAGTCAGTCTGAAATTCCGAACTTGTGGTTAAATTTAGGGCTATAGTTCAACTAGTTCACAAATATAGGGGGGTGGGGGGGGGGGGGCTTGCATAAGAAAATAACTTCCTGCCACCATCATCGTTATGGTTGCTTGTGTGTTGTGAAGTGGATCATCTAAAGCTCACCGAGTAAAAACTCAAGTAAAAGCTGAACGTTTTTGTTTTTATTCCCATATATCGCAATTTCCTACTGGAAAAAGACTGACCTTCATGCACTGCTGTGTCAATCTGCAGAAAAATTAAGAGCAAATAGACAGCTTACACCTTCTTCAGTACAATCAGGAGTTCATCAAAAAGCAACAAAGAATTACGTGTGTGCAACGTTTCACCATCATTGCTTTTGAAATTTGATAAACACCACGGCTTCTTATTTAAACTTTAGCCTTGGCTGTTCACGTCGACCAAGTAAAGAGCGAATAAAATGTATAGCCCAAGAAATACGCATTCCAGCCCTTCATTACAGCTATTTCGCCGGCAGCAGATGGGCTGTCATCATGACGATTGAATCGAGCAACACTGCTAGTATGTCAGTCCACTCAGGCTTGCACAGAACTGATTTACTCATGCAAAATGAATACCTGCTCAGAAGATAAAGCGAAATACTTGTGCTTACCTGCTGCCATTAGGGAACCGGAAAAACTTCACAGAACTGGAAATTCAGCTGTTAGGACACCACAGTGCCGCACAAGACATGTGATTTCGCCATTTAGCCATCCTCGTCTACTGCTTGGTAGACCTGGTTTCCTGCGTCTCCGTTCCTTGCACGTCTGATCACGCTTCTCCGTCTTATCTTTCCCATCTTCATACTTGGCACGACAACCGAAGCCGAGGAGCGAGCGCAATCCGACTTGTGATATCGCTGAGCGAGTGGCAAGTATTAGCGGAGGGAACCTGGACGGACACCCGAACTTCGCCACTTCCCGCGCATCGCCCGATTTAACATTAGCAAGAACAGAAAAAAAAACAACTAAACAGTAAGAAAAGTTATTTGCTGTTCACTCAAATTTATTTCTAAAAACTTGTGATGACCAGACATGTGAATATTTGTTGCACGAAATCTTAAGATGTCTGGCAGCCGCTGAGAGCGTGCATGCTCCTTGAAACCGAAGCTAGCACACGCCTTCCCGGGGTTAGCTTCACTGCCACGAAGGAATTTTTGTTTTACACAAATAAATTCATTCTTTCTGGAAGCTAAGAGCAGCCAGTGCCAGAACGATCGGCGGGCAGCCAACGTCAATTCCTTTCGAAACAGGGCCCCCCAATCTGGGCATATGCTGAAAAGGACTTCGGTTTTGTTCGGCAAATAAACGCATTTTTAATGCTTACACGTGCTTTGACGTGGTGAGTTCTCACAGCTTAATGACGTCGCGTGGCAGACAGGCGAAGTGGGTGCTGTCCAAAAGTTGTTGACCTGTAGTGGAGGGCTAATGGCGAGAAAGGCGTAGAATTGAAAATATGTATTTTCATTTTGTTTGGTCTAGTGATGCATAATCAATCTATATACGCCATATCAGAAGAGGAGTTCTCGCGGTTTTCGTAACGTCGTGTGACAGACAGGCTAAAGGGGGGTGCCCCCCAAAGTTTAACCAATCGTGGAGGGCTATTACAGAACTGGAATAGAAACAGTTTGGAACAGTTTTTCGTTATACCACATAAGCAGCATTTGTATCGCTCGTAAGAGCTTAGGAGAATCACTGGTAGTAAATCTTGAACTACGCTCGTTTTATCCGTATATTACCGCCCGGTTGTGCGGAATCTCGCTTGTGACACATGATGGGTTTATGTAGCGTACGAGTTTGACGAAGGCGACTTTGGTCGCCTTTGAAAGCAGCTAGTTCTGCGAGTGGTAGCAATAGCTGCAGGAGAGCACGTCCACAATAAAATTTGACGCCGCGGACGTGCGCTACGTGAGGAACGAGTTGCCTCCGTAGAGTGCGTTTCGCAGTGCGCGTCCCCGAACCGAGAAACTGGTAAACAAAAAACCGTGTGCGGTGGATGTGAAGAAATTCCTTCTTCGATTACTATATTGGAGAGGATGTAAATGTTCAGAAAGCTAAGACAGACACACACACACACAGTGGCATACTAAGTGGTCCCCACCAACCACAGGCAGCAGGCTGACCCCAGCTAAGTAAATGGAAAAAAAGAAAAGAAGCATAGATGCTTTTTTTCAGAGCTGACGACACGTACCTTATATATCCTCTTCTAGGGCAAAAAACCTCAAACATTGAAAGTTTTGTGCTTTGTGATAACCGTACCGTCCCTAACTAGTAGAATCACGGCGCAGAAGATGTTACTTGCTCAAGTGCAAGCGGAAGAAGAAAGAATGAGCAGGACAGAACACTAGACTTTCTTCTTCATTGTGTTCTTGTGCTAGGAACCTTTGCTTAATAATGTTATGTCAACAAGTGCTAATTGAGACTAGGCGAGCAGTCATGCTGCCACTGCAAGAGACTCGCATTTTAGAGTATTATTTCAGGCTTGAAGTACAAACACTTTAGAAGTTCCGTGTTACTTGACAGCCTAAGGTTCTCCCGATAATGAATTACCAACGTTGTAGGGCCCTCTATGTTCATCATAAGTTCACAGGGCGATTAAAATTGATAAATTGATGTGTCAGCGTTTAGGATCCGATTAAAATAGTATTGTCTGAAAATTTTTGTCACCAATTCAACCAGTTTACTTCAGTCTTCAATGATATCAAAGTGGGAAGCAGTTTATCGGCGATACAAAGCGTATCACTAGTACTTAAAATTGTATTTTAAAACATTAGGAGATATTAGGTTGTTAAAGGTATTTACCGTGTGTCGCAACTAACGTTATCCAAGCTTTTCAAAGAAAAAAATAGATTTAAGCGTAGGCTGAGAGAACGTGTGGGAATCCGGAGGCATCCCTTTGGTGAAGTGTCTTTTACCCCGCGTTTCTTGACCGCGCAAGCTCTCGCCTGCGTTCTGACTGCGCCTCGGTGAGGCGAAATCAAAATGCGACAAGCTTGTCAACGCGCTCGCTTGCCCGCGAGCAGTTCATACATGTGACGTGTGGAGTGAAACACGCGCTAGGCACGTCTTCAGTCAACCAGAGGCGTAGAGCCACTGTGGCGTCGGGGAAGTGTGCTCGTCTCGCACCCTGGAGGCGAGACACATGACAGGCGGTATATGCGGGTTATCTTGCCGCACCACGTCCACAATCAGAAAGACCTAAGGTATCTTGACTAGGTCTTCGTTAAAAAATTATTCATCAGAATTTTGAGAATGGCAGTTTACACACAAATGTCGTGAAACAAACGCCCCCCTCCCTTCCCCCTACAGCGCATGCCTTTTTTCTTAAATCTTCTCAGTCTTAAATATTAAAACAAAATATGGGGTTTTACGTGCCCAAACCACGCTCTGATTATGAGGCACGCCGTAGTGGAGGACTCCGGAAATTTCGACCACCTGGGGTTCTTTAACGTGCACCTAAATCTAAGTACTCAGTTGTTAGCGCATTTCGCCCCCATCAAAATGCGGCCGCCGTGGCCGAGATTAAATCCCGCGACCTCGTGCTCAGCAGCCCAACACCATAGGCACTGAGTAACCAGGGCGGGTAAACATTAAACGCGTGAAACTCTAACTAACTGAAACCTGAAAATTATGTAATTGTATTGGCGCGGCTGTGCGCTACCTTCAGGATAGGTCATAGAAAGTGGTTTGAAACGTACCCGATACGGAAAGTGGCGGTAAAGTCGCTAAGGAAGACTGTCGCTTAAATTAATAAACATAAATAAAATTGTGCGATGGCAGGATTCAAATAGAGGACGACTAGCACAATTTACTTAGCCAGCTTACGTTTAGTTCAACGCATACTGCTAATACAGCTACAAATATTACACTTTGCGTAATATTTTAACAAGTTGCTATCGCATTCATTGCTTCGCCCTCATGGTGAAACTGTAATATTTTTTGCTGCAGCATACAAATGCATCATCTTGTTGCGATTGTTTGCTACAGTATGTTTTTGTCCTTAGGCAACCAGCTCGAGCCTTATGTAGCA
The DNA here is from genome assembly GCF_050947875.1 of Dermacentor variabilis. Taxonomy (NCBI): domain Eukaryota; kingdom Metazoa; phylum Arthropoda; class Arachnida; order Ixodida; family Ixodidae; genus Dermacentor; species Dermacentor variabilis. The sequence continues at coordinate 22,913,084 of NC_134572.1, read as the reverse complement.
ATACATGCCCTTTGTGGTATCGTACAGATTTCCCCTCTAATTTCTTTCTTTTCATTCTTGTGAATCTGCATGATCCATTTTATTTGGATACTGTACATCCAGTTCACTGTCTTTGTTTCTCTGAATTTTTTTGATGACTTCTGGTTGTGTATTTACACTCTAAATTACGGTGTACTTGGATGCCAACTTTCTTTACCTCTTCCTAGATTCTGCGTCTGCGCTTTTCAGCTACAATACATGTGCACTTTTGCCGCCGATTCTTTGTTCCATGTTTCTGAGCCTTTATTCAAAACTAATTTTGCTCGGTGCTTCTATGACTTCGAAAGAGGACCAACCCATGTCACCTTGCACTGTCTCATTTGTTGTTTTACCATGGGCTCCTAAAGCCAACCGACCTGCCGACCTTAGGTTAACTTCCAATGCCGACAAGATATCCGAGTTCAAGCACAGAATGGGATTTGCGAATGTTAGCTGTAGCACAGTTGCTCCTTTGCAGATTCCTCACACCACTTCACATTTCTTGTGGACACAGAGGGCTCTATGTTTCATTATTACTGCACAGCACTTCCTCTTTACTTTCTCATTATCTTGGCGGGTTCTTGAGTAAGCCTTTCATTCATTAATGTATACGCCCAGGTATTTATATTGCTTGACTATGGGTACGACTTCCTGGTTAATTGACAGCTCGCAATAAGTCGTTTCATTAGAGACCATAAATCCCGATTTCTCTCTGCTAGACTTAAGGCCTAGATTTATCACTGCGTTACAATTTTATTTGCAAGTGCCAATAACTATATTCCATTCTCCGCCAGTAGCACTATATCGTTCACATACATCAGTCCAGGGACCTTCTGTTGCACGATTTGTTCATTATGCATATATGATAATTCAAACTACAACTCACTGTTTTCCAGGCGTCTTTGTATGCCCTTAACAAAAAGTGTAAACAACAACGGAAACGGAGGTCATCCTCTCTTAAGTCTTTGGTGAATTTCCGCCAGATCATTAAATCTTGAGCCCTCCAGTACAATTTGTACTCGGCTGCCTCTATACACACATCTCCCTCAGCATGCTCCACGATATCGTCATCTATGCCTTCGTGCTTGAGAATGTCCCATAACAATTTCCTGTCTACGTTGTCGTAGGATCCATTGTTATATAGAAATTCTATCCGTAAAGGTATATTCTGGACTTCTGAAAGATCTATGTACTGAGTTAGTGCAAACATATTTTCTTCTGAAGCAGCAGAAGCTTGTAAGGGTGAGGTAATTAACGTACGTAAAGAAAAAACGGCGCTACAAAGACGCGGAATAAAAGAAGAGCAGAAGCTTGATGTGAGCAAGTTGATTTAACATGCTTAAAGAAAAAAGAGCGCTACAAAGACGCAGACTAAAAGAAGATCTTCATTAATCCGCGTCCTTGTAGCGCTCTTTTTTCTTTAAATATTTTCTTCTGAGTGTCTGCCTGGTCTGACCCAATTCTCTGTTTCCCCTAGTACACCATTTTTTCTCCACCCACTTCGACAGTTGTAATTTTATGGCTTGCATTACCATTCTATATATAATCGACGTTACTGTAACTGGCCTGTACGAGTTTGTCTTATCCTTATCAACTTTGGCTTTGGGGATGAGGTTCACCTTGCATTCACACCATCCATAAGCAGTTTCTTCAGCTTCTCTTGATCACCTGCTCATATGTAGTGGTGCACCTATAGCGGCAGCTGCTTTCCCCAAAGCATGCTTGGCCTGAATTTCCATGACGCGTTAAATAATTAAAGAAATGTATTAAAGGATTCTGTTTCTACCGTAAACAAGGAGAATCACCCCGCTCTCTCCCTGTCGCTTCTGATCGTGCACTTCTTTTCCCAAGCTACTGTTCTACCGTCCTCAAGGTTAAAAGAAGGTTATTTTGTTCTTGTGTAACTGTACATCTGTACCATGCACGAAAGTAATTATTGCACCGGCATAACCTCCGAAGTGTGGGGAGTTGATGGAAGTAAAGGCTGCTTCCTGCGGTGTTAACTTCCTGCTGAGTGAACGCAGAAACGCTGATCGGGCGCTTGTGCATGTACAGTAAATAGAGCCCACTTAACTCGCTAATTAGGTGATCTAAATTCAAACGTAATTATCTTGATCGCTTTGTAATGTTGCTTTTGTAAGTGCAGTGGCTGGTATTCTTGCACTGAACACATCATGGAGGCCGCAACGGGCGTGCATATATATATATATATATATATATATAATTGGTTTAACGGGGGGCTATATTAGCCTAATATGGTTCGAAGATATGTGATGAGGACGACCGAAGAAAACGTTTAGATTAGGGTAAGAGCAAAAAATCAGCGAAGCGACCACATTATTATATGAACGCGAGATTAGAGGCTTGTGTGAAGAGAAAAAAATTTCATACTGATTTTGTTTCATTTTTTTTTGTATATGCATTGCTGTTCAATCCAATTTTATGCTCCTTCTGTAACGCGAATATTAAGAGAAGTGGGCTGCCTGCCTCTCAATGGTTACTTAAGCGCTCTTTTGTAAAATAAAATGGAATCTCATTTGCTGAACTGGCGATGTTATCTACATTCGTTAAATATACTAAAGAAGCTCTTAAATTTAAATCTATTTCTTCAGATATATCCACATAGTTGGTAAATAAAACTGCTTTTGAAGTTGCCGTAATGAAACACATTGAAACACTAGGTACGTTTATTTGCATAAACCTACAAGAACATACCAGTCTGCGAATGAATTCGCACATGTACTAATCTGCTCCTTAAATATTGCAGAACAAGCAGGATGCTCTAAGATTTGTACTTTTCCGAGAAGTAATAAAATCAAACTCCTACATCTCAGACGCAAGTTACGCAAAATTCTAAATTATGATAAAGAATATTGAATATTGCGACTATCATTTTTTGCATACTTCGGTCGTCTTGAGCCTGCCTGCGTATAAATCATTAACAGAGTGGCATCAATAAAAAATAAATAAATTAAAGTAAGTCAGTCAGTCTGTACGCTGACGCAATGATCTAAGCTGTCTACCCACTTGGGCCACTAATTATGTGATCGTGGTCCGTCCATTCTTTCTTTCTCTCTTTCTCCCTTTCTCTCTCTCTCTTTCTGTCTTTCTCTCTTTCTTTCTTTCTCTCTTTATTTCTTTAGAAACAGTCTAAGAGGGGGCCGAGGCAAAAGGCGACAGAGCACCTGACAAGGGCCCCGGCCCCCTTGCACAATATACACAGACAAACTACATCAACTAAGTTCAGTCAGACAGACATCATAGGTTCAGACAGTGGGCAATAATAAAAAGGGGGACTAGTCACTGCTCGAACTTAAAGTCAGGAAATAATTGGTACAAAATATTTACTTACGCAACATAATGTATGCAACATAAATACAGAACACAGCAATTCAGTTACCAGTCAGCACGTGCAACAACATCATTGAAAGCCATGGCACTCATCACAAAAACCAAGACACAGAAACCAAGCACAATTTTACAGCTGTGTATCAAAATTGCAGTAACTTAGAGGAGCATGGCAAGGGAGAACAAAGCGCCCTTTTTGAGGTAATTTACAATAATGAAAACATAATGTCACTGTTCACACGGAACTTCCTACAGTATTTCTTAAATGTATGTACACCTTTAATGAAGTCTACTTGCATATCCCTTCTGTTTACAGCATTGGTTATCTGAAAACATAATGCTTGTCTTCCATAGTTGGTTCTAACTTGCGACATTCTTCGTTTTGGGTTTCGGGTACTGTATGAACTTGAGCTGGGCACTGCGGAAATATGTAACTTGTATTTATTGCTCCATTGCAATAGCTTAAAGTAGTACACCTGGTCAGCCGTCAACATGTTATATTTGGTAAATAACGGCTGTGTTCTCTATAACTGCTTGTTGCCTTTAAAATTTTCCAGTATGCGCAAAATTTGCTTTTGTAATACATTACGTTTGTAGTAGTTAGTAGCTGTTGTTCCCCAAGTCAAGATTCCATAGCTCCTTCTAGAGTAAACCAGTGAATAATATAGTGCCTGCTTTAAACGTTTGTGTGTTAGATGTGCTTTGTAAATGCACCCGATGGTGCGAGAAAGGCTTGATCTTAGTTGAATGACGTGAGTATTGCATGAGAGGTTGTGGTTAAACCAGACACCTAAAAAATTTTGTTCAGTAACCTGTTCCAGCAAGCGTCCTTCAAATCGAATGTTAACCGGGTAGCAGTCATGTTTATTAATTGGTTTATAAATGACGTACTTTGTTTTATTTTTATTTAGACTCAAGCGATTTGTTTGAAGCCATGCAGATAATTGTAATAAGTAGTCATTAACAGACGTCTCTAAACATTGCATGGTTTCTCCGGTGAAAAAACATTAGTATCGTCTGCATACATTAATAATTGCGGGGATCCATGTATTGCTATAATATCATTTATATAGATAAGAAAGAGTAGGGGTCCCAGAATAGAGCCCGGGGGAATGCCCTGTTGTACTTCGAGTTTGCTGGAGGACCAATTGTTAACACGTACATATTGATAACGTTTCTCTAAACTCCGAATTAGATTTATTGCTACTGCTCTAATATCATATTTTTCTAATTTTGTTAACAAAATATTATGTTCAACAGTGTCGAAGGCTTTGCTGAAATCTATAAATAAGCCAAGAGGGAAAAATTTTTTTGTATATTTTCAATTATCTTATCCTTTATGTCAACGAGAGCAATCTCTGCTGATTTGTTTGCTTGAAAGCCGTACTGAGCTTCTGTTATTACTCGGTGTTTATTAAAGAAACCGCTTAGCCTGTGATTGATGACGTATTCAAATACCTTTTAAAACACTGTCAGAACTGAAATGGGCCTGCAATTATTAATGTTGGTCGCACCACCGCCTTTGTAGACTGATGTAACTTTTGCAATCTTCAAATCATCTGGAAAATCTCCGCTAAGAAGCATCTTATTTATTATATGCGATAATATGGGGGCTTATCAAGCATACCACATGCTTAATAGGCAAAACTTTTATCCCGTCGTCACCACAAGCGATTGGTTTTTTTAGATTTACTATTGTTTCAATTTCATGAGACGTTGTAGGGGCAAGCATGATTGACTCCATCAAGCTATTTATGTGTACGCAGTCACTGGAAGTGCCATGCCGTCCTAAATAAACACCTACTTTGACGAAATGCCGATTCATTGCTTCTACTAAATTGCTCCCAGTTAGAAGCACATTGTCAATGCCGATTTCCTTCACACCACAGTCAGCTTGATTTCTTGCTAATATGTTGTTTAGTAGCTCCCATGTCTTTTTGCTGTCATTTTGAACGTCCTGGAATTTAGTTTGGAAATAACTGGACTTTGCGTATTTTAGATCCGAGGTCAATTTGTTTCTCAGTTGTTTGAATTCATTTGGTACGCATGGGTCTCGGGTTTTAAGAAAGTGTTGAAATTTCCGGTTTTTCTCTTTTATTCTTCTGTACAGCTCACTAGTAACCCATGGTTTTCTAATCCGTTTACTTTTTTGGGCACTTTCTCGGAGCGGAAAGGTCAAATCGTAGCAGTGCTGAGATTTCATCAAAAAGACCTGGTAAGCCAGTGTGGCGTTGCGCTGCTTGAACACATCATCCCAGTTCTGTTCTGCTTCTCCTACAGCGTGTGATTGATCCCTTTGAATATAACTAATGAAGTGTAGCAAATGTGGAACTTATGTTAAACCCACCCGTTATGTAATACCCCCTCTGGGGGTCTTTAAGTTCAATAAACTAAACTGAACTGAATATAGTTATGAAACGTCATCAAGGTTTCGTCAGTTATTGCTCGATACAAAATTTTTTCTTGAGGAAAAACCTAACTTTTCTCGGAAGGAAAGCCCAAGCAGAACACTGGCAAATGGTCGCTGATGTCATATCTGAGAACACCAGCCGTAACATATGCATCATCTATGTTGGTGACACACACATCAAGACACGTGGCAGTATCTACTGTGACCCTGATTGGCAGTGATATCAGATTAGAACAGGCATAGGAATTTAGTAGGCCATGAAAGTCTCTGGCGCATGGGCTATCTGATATGGTGTCTATATTGACGTCACCAAGAACCATAAATGATTTTGTTACAGTCTGTAAAGTGCGAAAAGCATTGTCGGTGGAGTCGATAAATTCCATAGATTTGCCTGCGGGCGGTCTGCAGATCACGCCAACAGTGACGCTCGACAATTTGACAAACAGGCTTTCAATAACTTGATCGCATCTAGCCAGGTCGCTCAGCACTTCATACTGTACACTCTCCTTTATAAAAATAGGTATACCACCACCCCTTTTGATATCCCTACTAAGGCTTACGCACTTGTAACCAGGAGGTGCGGTACCGTGTCTGTGTGTGTTAGGCAAGTTTCTGTTAATACTATTGAAGAAAACTTCATGTTTAGGGACTGAAGAAGTATTTCAAGACTATCCACTTTGTTTTTTAGGCTTCGCATGTTTATATGTATAACTGAAAATTGTCTTTTGTTTGACCTGTGCTTTTGATTAAAAGTTTGGCAATCGTAGTACTGGCAAACATTTTGTCCTGCCATCAGTTTTCTGAAGTGTGTCGAACAGGTGGGTGCACAATTATCCTTAGTTTATGTTCTCCAGATCAAACTGTTTAGCAGTTCTGATAGCAACCGAGCCCTCGTCTTTTCGAGCAAGAATTTTCTCTCCAGAGCACCACACGAACTTCCATCCTGCAGACTTTTTCTTAGCGATCGCAGCCTCCAGATGCCTTTTGTTTAAAACGGTCAAATGTTCATTCGCATATACGGGAGACGCTTCTCCTCCGTAGTCAAGGTCTTTCGGTTATCCTTTGTTTTTTGCAGGATTACATTTCGCTTGGTACGCTGGACAAAACGAACCACTATGCTTCTCGCCTCCGAGTTGTGTACAGGGACGCGATGACAAACGTCAATATTTGTGTCAACGATTGGCTCACCCAAGAAGACGCCAATTTTCCTAACGACCGCTGTAGCATCTCCTTCTGTTGGCACACCCTTGATTTCCAGATTGTTAGCTCTCTGATGCTGTTCCAGCTCTTCGACTCTGTTGCTCAATTTGCGGTTCTCGGCTGCAAGTTCATTTCTTTTCACTAACCCTTGAAATTCTTTTCGCAATTCCTTCAACTCGTGCTTAATATCATTTACACCGTCACATGTGTCACTGCAGAATTTCACACTTTCTTTCAAAGCCCTTAGGTCAGCCCGAAGTTCGCGCTTCAAGTCATCAAGGGCCTTCAAAAATCTTTGGAGTCCTTAGTGAAAACTAGGTCGAAAACGGGCAGCTAAGACAAGTAGGGTAAGGATACAAGGACAGCGTACAATAGGCTCTCGTTCAAAGAGAAACAATACGACACTAGTGGCATACGTTGTGTTCGGCAACAGTGCAAGGATAGTAAGGATTTGTTTGAGGATAGCAAGTAGCCTCACCTGCAGTGTAACAGGAAATCTTTAAGTCCGTGTTTCCTGTGCACTGTCGCCGAACTGTAGTCGCAGCTGGCTGTCGTCCTCCTTAAGTACGCTGGTGTGGCGCCGTCGACACTGCCATCGTTTTCAGAGCGTCGTCATCAGACAATCGTTGTCGCACGTCCGTCGACATACACTTGTCGTCGCGGTGACGCCATCATGGTCATGCACTCGTTCTCATTCCGTTGTCCTCACGTAGTCACCGTCACGGCGTGGTCGTTATACCACTGCTATCTTAACAACGACCGCCTAATTTTCGACATGCCGTCGTCATCACAGCACCTTTGTCGTTCATCGACGTCAATCCTTCTTCGTCATTTCATCGTCATCACTGTGGGCGACTACATTGTCCGTATGCTAATCGCATTACTGTCAACAATCATCGTGAACTCAGTTCTGTTGTAATTCTTTTCCTTTTGGAGAGTGTGGATCAAAAGACATGCGCTCCTGACACGCATATTTGACATATTTGATAGTTGACAAATTTGTGCACGCAATTTGAAATCAACCATTAGAAGAAAATAAATTATTGAATGTTGAGCACTACACGACAAGGAAGAACTATGTGTTTCTTGTACCATTGTGCTTGCAATGAAACTGGTTCGCGCCGCATAGTAGCAAACAGATCTCGCTGATCGTCAAAATGAATTGGAAATTGACCACAGTGGTTTTCATCTTTTTAAATGTGGCGAATTTAAAGCTGTATGCGATTCAGTTATTTGTCTAGCTTAAGTTTAGGTAGGTGTGACTTTTAGTGGCACGAGCATCGAGTGACACTCTTGTTTCTTGCGCAGCATTTCCGGTTCACCTCCTCAGACGACAGGGAGGAAATTCAAAATAAATCAGAAAGAAAGAAAAAGAAAGTACAGTACAAAATTCTGGGCTTCATTATAGATAGCATATCAGAGCATACGGTTAGTTACAAGATGAGTTACTGAAGTGTTTAGAATAAATTGAATTCATTAGAAATGACTCAGACGACGGCGGACCAAATTCAAGATAAATCAGAAAAAATAAAAAGAAATAGTACTGTACAAAATTCATGCCTCTTATTATAGATATGATATAAGAGCATATGTTTATTCACAAGATGAGTTACTAAACTGTCTGTAATACTTAGAATTAGCAATGACTTAGAGACAAAATTCAAGATAAATTTAAAAAATAGAAAGAAATAGTACAGTACAATATTCATGGGTTTCGTTATAGATATAACATCAGAGCATAAGTTAAGCTTCAAGTTCAGTTACTGAAGTGTCTGGAATAATTACAATTTATTAGAAATGACTGAGATGACCCGGGACGGAATTCAAAATATATCGAATATAAAGATATAGTACAGTAATATATACACGAGTTTGATTATAATATGATATCAGAGCATAAATTTAGTTGCAAAGTAAGCTACTGAAGTGTCTGGAATATTTAGAATTAATTAGAGATCGCTGATAAGCGTGAACCAAAGCAGATAATAGTATACTTTGGGGACCCACCACGTGGATACGAGTTGGCGAAATTCCTGGAAACCCGGAAGTATATAGCGAGCGTAATGACGTCACTAATGACGTCACACAAAAAAAGGGGGCATGATATTTAAACGGCTAATTAATGGAAAACAGTTGCCTTCGAGTTCGGTTCGTGCGTTCCGTTCGCCTAAAGTTAACGTAAAGAACATCAACGCCGTGGTGCCGGTGGCACTAACAGACACCGAAGTAAAAAATTAGGGTCGCCTACCATTCTTTCATTTGTGCTGACCTTAAGCCTGGGTGTCGTTTTGAGGTGTTTCTTTATACCTGTCAGCGTCATTACTTGAATATCTGTGAAAATGAGTAGCCGGAGCTAAATAAAGACGCCATCATGCCAAAAGATAATATAGGAAAATATTAAGAAAAGAAATGCGACAGGCGTAAAAGTGCAGTTAGTTTTTCGAATCACTTCGACAAGAGGAAATATCTCTTTAACTCTCGTTTAATTCTCCTTTTACGTAAAGGTTTATGTTTTATGCTCAAAAGGGAAAAGTACTGGAACACTTGTAGGGACATGCCATACTTGAATAAGAATTTTAAAATAAATAAAACAGGACGGGCCATTTCCAGGCAGCCGTTAACTCGCTATTTATTCGGTGGTCGACTGCTTTGGTTAACCTCTACAACATGGCCTTGTTTGCGCTCCCAGAATCGTCGGGGTTATTCAACGCTTGAGTAAAGGAAAGACCTCCCCCAACTCACTTGTCCATAGTAATTTCTCCGGGTCCCACGCTTTGCGCGTTAGGTCCACAGATTTAGTTTCACTCTCTGATGGAAGAAGCAAGTGAAGAAACAAGTACTCTACGTTTGCGAAGCGGTTCCTTCTGACTCCCTCCTTGAGCAACTCGTTTGTCGCAAGGGAAAGCCTAGGTATGCGCCGGCTTCTACAAACTTGCGCACTTCTCCAATATTTACGTAAGAGAGCCGACAAAAGCGGTATCAACAATTTTTTGAGAAGTTGAGGACGTCTCTGCTAGTCGTAACTTCCAGCTTAGGAAAGAGAAGTCCGCTCTAGCCCAGCCCGCACTATGAGCGACCTTTTGTTAGCATACAGAAGGGCTTAGAAGTACACCGATATGCTCTCTTGCGAGGTCTGGCGCCGGCATTAGTAGCGCCACCAAAACCAACTCTTTTTTCAGCATGGCCGTCTTCAGAGAAGTTTAAGCACGTGTGCTTGTGTACAAGAAAGCGCCACGCAACAGAATTCGCGATACCGTTCTCGCAGAGGCCTCATGCGTTACATGCGTAGTTTTGTGCAGCACCCTCATGCCAAGGCATCTTTACAACGGCCCAACTTCAACCACTATCACTTGAATCAACTGACAAGAGCAAGTCCGCGAATAGATTGGCGACATTGTAAAAAGTACCCCGCTATTTTTATGGAGTATTCCAAGCAGCATCAGCTGCCCACTATTTCTAGTAAAACGCACAGGCGTCCGTAGTTTCAATCAACATCACTAAAATAACGCGCCGTTATATTTGTAGTAATTGCCCGTAAAAGATACAGACGTCTAATTTCATTCCACGACACCGCATAAACACGCCGTGACATTTATATGAATTTCCATGGCGTCCGTTCTAGCGCACCTTGACAATAGACCATTGTCAGTTGCAACCATTTTCACATATCGCCGACTGAAGTCATCGCAGCTGAAGGCGACAAAGGGACTACTTCGGTTTATGAAGGATACGGGCTTGGACAAGCGGCTGTGACAGTGATGTCACGTACCGCACAAGAGTGACAGACTGTAACCAACGATGTGTGTGCCGTGCTATGTGTCCTCTATCTCGTCTCCCCATCTTTCATCGCCCCCATCCCGCTCCCATGTGTAGGGTAGCAAACCGGTTAGGCAAAACTGGTTAACCTCCCTGCCTTCCTTCTCCACTTTTTCCTTCCTTCCTTCACGTAAAGAATGCAAACGTCCGTAATTTCATTCTATGACACCTCAATAACAGCAATCACCGGTTAAAATTACTGGTGTCTGTAACTTTATTGCACAGCAGCGCAAATACATACCGTAATATTTACAACTTTAGAATTTTTTAAAATTCTCCAACTGTGCTTTTCGATAAACAAGTCGCACTTTCACCCGAAAGGCGAAGCATCGATTGCGAAAGCAAATTAGTGTACACCTATACGAAGCAAGGATAGTACTTTTATCAGCCGTATAAACTCGTAAACATAGGGACACTAACAAAATTAACAATCGTGGTGTCACGCGCGCACATGCAAACGTGAACACATCTGACTAGATAACCGCAGAAACTCGCTGTCAAAACGCTGCCGTGAGGAAACGCGGCAGCAGCAGCGAGTGAAGTGACCGTCATGCTGTCTATCGCTTCAGTGCAAAGTGAGTGCCGAGAGCACACATCACTCACAAAGCTATACGAGCCACCGACGCACCCAGACTCTGCCCCCAACGCAAATCGCTCTCAAATTACGCCTCAAGCCACCTCATGCGCACTTGTACCGGAGTAGCACGCCCCTCCTCCTCCCTCCCCTCCAAGCGGTGGGTGCAAGGTTGGGTGCCTCGAGCACGACGGAAGACGCCGCGCTTCGTCTTCGCTGTCGTGTCTATCGCGTGGGCGAGATTGACCTGCAATCGTCGGCTTCTCTCGCACGACTTCACTCGCAATACAGTGTAGGACGCGCGGCGATGGTGTTATCGCACTTGGACTTTAAACGGAACCTCACGGTGACGCCGACGACGGAAATGCGCTTGGAGTGTCCATATAATTGCTGTCGCAATAAAACGAACCTGCTATATTACTTGTTCATCATTATTAGAGTATCACGTTTACCTGAAAAGTGTACTTTATTGCCCTTACTGCAGAGTCATTGCGCTTCACCAAGTACCAGTTACATTACCGTTTACAAGTTACAGATTTCATCTGAGCAAGTAAATTGTAAACAATTTGAAAAATTTGGCTGGCAATAAAACCAAAGCAAATGCTGATGCCGACATACAAGTATATTAGCCCTTATTTGATGAATACTACAAATCCTTGTAGCTCACGAAAGGAGACGGGAGGCATTATACAGGGTGTCCCAGCTAACTTTAGCCAGAGTTTAAAAATGTGCGAATGATACGTAGCTGGACCGAAGCACGGTAATGTTGTTTGCCGTCGTTTGGATATACTCAGATCATTTTTTCATTCCGCATAATCAGACAATTAGTCTTCATTAATTAAATAATCATCATCTCTAATTTTATAATTAGATGAAAAGCGTCAATGAGAAAATTGTGGAGCAACACGAAAAGCCCCCGATACAGCTTTTTGTTGCTCAATACGTGCTACATAAAAGTGCTTTTCTGAGGGTTAAAGAAGCCCGCGAACACACGCAAAGCGCCTCGAGCGGCCAGTCGTGCGGCAATTTTGTCAACATATTATACCAAAATGTCCAGTCGGCATCCATGATCCTATGTTCAAGGCTTAGCACCATTTTATGGCCTCGTGGTTTTGCCATTGATTTTGTGCCTCTGCTTGGGCTGATTCCTAGGAGTGTTTTGGAAGGAGGTAGACGAAATGGAAAAGGAACTTAAAGCCGACGTTCATAAATTTGCGAAATAAGCCGCAATATGTTACAATTTCCACTAGTGCGTAGCGGGCTCGATGAAAGAACACAATGCGTATGAAAAGCACCAGACTTCATCAACAAAGTACAGACAGCTGTTGTTGTGAAAAGTGCACTGGCCTAGCTTTTTGTTGATAAACGTTGTTATGCCGAACTCTTGGTTAAGCTACAGTGAATGGCTTAGTTTGATACAGTGAAGCTGAGATGTGGGACAAGATGAAAGAAATTACAATTACTTTTACGTGCAAACATTTTCACTAGCATAGGCACTTGATCATTATTCCATGAACTCGGATCATTCATGTTCAAGTCTAAACATATGCACTCCTGAACGCTGTTTCTCGGAATGCGAAAAATATGACGCGTCAAGTAGCAGAAGTCAGAAATGCGCGACAGCCAGAAGCAGCAGTGCAAGTTACGTAGAATAGCAGTTCTCGCTTCAAATTGACGAGGTTATCACTAAATTGTGGCTGCCTGAAGCTGGCAAGTTCTCATGATGTTCTCTTGCATGGCATGAATGACAAATACGAGAAAACTGCTGTGCGTAGCTCACAGCATGCACAGCAGTGTATAAAGCGAAGAAACGGAAGCGAGCTCCCAAGCTGCTGCAGTTTAATGAAAAAAAAAACGCAAACAAAAACACTTGCGTTACTCTATGCCAACAATCATTACAACTGCATGACAGTGAGATAGTGCCTCTCTCACCAGCAGCGAGGCCCTTGAGGCAAGCGACACCAGCGTCTAGTTTGGCGAGCACGTGTGTTGTACTACAAGTGCAACGGCTTCCTTTTACCTACACTAGCGCGAGGGTTTTTTAGGTGAGCGCCACTCTCAAAACACTATCAAACTCAAAGCGTGCTCACCGAACGGCAGCGTCTCGGCAGACGCAGAAGACACAATCCCATTTGCAGCACCCAAAAGCACCTGTCTGGTCAAGGACATATGCCGGTAGCGGTCATGTGAATTAATGCGCCAGCCAGCTCTTCGTACGTTAGTACACTCATACAACTTGACTGTTTGTTATTGCGCAGTTCGTTGCGGCACAGCGACTTCTTCAGTATCGTAACATAGCGCAACGCTTTGCAGTGAATAGTCCACTGTCTAGTACACATAGAACACACCTTGGAGAAAAAGTACGCTACATGGTCGTCGTCACTTACATAAATGTGCTCAAAACAACGACCAGCCATATCTCGTCGTCTGAAGTAAGCATTTATCATGATTCTTGCGATTACGATTAGTCGTATAAACGATAATAGGTTTGGCACCATCAGTGCACTTCAATGATTTAATTATCAAGTTCGGAAACATGTTCAATCAAGAGACAAATTAGCAAGTAACGAACAACACAGAAATGTGTTGCGAAGGTGGCATTAAAGGAAATCGCGACAAAAGAAGAGATAGAACAGCTGAAATGTTCATTTCCGCCTCCAATCTCACCACTCTGTACGGCTCTGACCTTATTTGTCTCCAAACGTTTAATTTCCTGGCCAGAGTGCATCGACCCTCTTCTTAGGCACCGGTAAGACACCACACCTTCAAGCAATTATTTCTAGGAGCTATTCTACGGTTTCTTTTTCTATCGTTCATAGCACTAATTTCATATCGAATTGGTAAATCACTTATTCCTCACATTTTCGGCGCTCGGTATATTCGCGCAAAAGTATAAGTTGTAAAGTGCACACTGCCTGCGTGAAAAATCTGTAGATCCTTGAGACCTTTCTCTTGCAATTTTTTCGGGCCGCTATCTCCCTGGGCGCGCTTCCTCCTGAATCACTCTTAGACCATTTCTTCGGGACCGTTTCTGAAGAGAGTTTCCCCACGAGACCTTGGAGCAGCGGAGCGCTCCATCCTGAAACAAATGTAGGGGACGTCGCCCCCAAATCTGTAAACAACACGATGAAAGATGAGACAGGGAAAGTGCTACCCCACCATACGCATTCTTTCATCCATAGCGAAAGCGCAGTGCTGCAGAGAAACATGCAATACCACTTTTTGAAACACATCACCTGGGAATGCTTGCTTTGTACCCAAAGAAGAAACTAGCGCTACCACATAGTGCGCTCTCATCTGATCCCTTTGAAATTGTGCTGCCAGAAGTAGTATCGATTGTTTTACCCATGTATACTTGTTCTTTTAACCTTTGTCTCAATAGAGCATTGATGCATGGGAATCTTCCTCTCTTATTTTCTTTTTTTTCCCACTACTGAGAACTTGTGAAGTACTACTTGGCCTCTTTCTTTTTTTTTTGTGCGTGAACAAGTTTTGAAGGGTATATGTGGAAAGGAGATACGCACTTGAAAGGACACAAGGAAAATAAAATTTTTAAGTTGGCCTTGCATGGCATTCCAAATTTTATCGGAAACATGTTGGCAAAAAAAAAAAAGAACTTCATCGCTGTACGAAGCATCATATTTCTTGAATGAAATAATAGGGTGAGGTTGTGTTTAAATTGGCGGTGTGAAGAAAGGGTGCAGGTGCTAGAACTACTGGCTGCTGCATAGATCTATGAAAGTTAAAGTGCGATAACGCACTTTAAATGGATGATGTTTTAGGAGAGGTCCTGTAACGGATCACAGCTGCTGGTGAAAGATCCCTGATGAAAGGTTTAAAACTGCTGAATAAAGGAAGAAAGAGAGAGAGAGAAACAAGAGAGGTAGCGAGCGGAAGATAGTTTAATCAGAGACGGACATGTTAATAAACCCAGCATATGCATTTCACTTGTATTACTTTGTTGACTACACAGGCGAACTTATCCAATGGTGATCGTACGTGAATACAAAATCTTATTGCGCATGTAAGTTTGTTAGCCTCATTTAGTAATCACAAATTACTTTGAAAGGTGTCGATACATATTTTTTAATACTTTCACTGGGAAAGTGTTCGACCTTGTTTTGATCTCTACTCCCGATTTTTTACAGCGAAGCTGTTTATGGCTAGGGTGCCATGCATTCTTGTACTGCGTGTGCAAAGACCGTGGGCTGATCCCAGAGATAGTGAGATATCGGACCGACAACTGGAGGAGGTGAAAAAGGCTTCAGGCATTCCGCTAACTTTCAAAAATAAGTTTAATGCCTTGGGTCCAAAGGAAACCCGTATCAGGTGTTAAGCTGATAAGAGCAGATACTACACCTCGACCCGTGTCAGCCATGTATACATTCTCGCCGCCTTCTCTTTGTGGGTGGGCGTTCAAAGCGCTTGCGTATCTACTTTCCTTTCCTCCCGCTCTACCGTGGTGATGCTCCCGTCGAAACGACATGCGTGTCTAGTAGGGTGCCTGAACGGTCTCTCCCTCGCCGCTGCTACGGAGTGGTGGCGAGGGACAGACAGACAGACAAAGAACTTTATTAATGGTCCTGAGGAACCGGCATTAGGGTACCTCCTTTTCAGGGAGTCCCCGTAGCGGTCGCGGGCCGTACCCACGTCGGGGTTGGAAGATCGTGGTCCTCCGCCCTGTCGCAGGCCCTCTGGACAGCCCGTAGTTGCTCTGAGAGGTCACCGCTCTTAAGGGCTGCTGTCTGTTAGAGTGGTTAGCGATGAGCTGCGTAACGCAGGGCATTGCCAGAGCATATGGGATAAGGAGCAGTACGCCTCCCCACAGTCTGGACAGTGGGGTTCTACATTAGGCGCGAAGTGACTGCATCGGCCCCTGGAGGGAAATGACCCCATTTGAAGCATGCGAAACGCCGACGATTGTGGGCTATTAAGTTTAGGGTGTGGTAGCGGAAAGGCCCTCCGAGCAAGTTGATAATGTGTCAAGATTTCATGGAAGGTGAGAAGCGAATCTCTGTACAGTCCTAAGTCGCCGCCCGTGAGTCCACCTGAACCGCCGCGGTATGTAAGACCTCGCGCAAGGCCACTGTCAAAATAGGGCAAATCAAATCGCAGAATCGCGTGGTAGAGTCTGAGTAGATTGCTCTCGCTTAAACCCCCTCTGCGGTTCGAGACCCTGAGGATAAGCCGAAGCATATTCTCCGTCTTGGAAGTAATACGGGCTAAAGTCTGTGAGTTGCCCCCGCGAGATTCCAGCAAGAGTCCGAGGACCCTGATGGTATCCACTCTGTGAACAGACTATCGAGATTATCGTAGTCGGTCTGGTCCGCCTTCCGTATTTTCCGGAAGGCATCCCAATCCGACACTTTAAATTCCCTGGTAGGGGCTGTGCTAATCGTTAGGGCAATCTCCACAATGAAGTTGTCGCTGTCCAGGTTCTCTTGCAAATTTCGCCATACTGCTCCGGGGGCGTTCTTGACGAACGCCAGGTCCGGAGTGGTGTCTCGGACTACAGACGTGCCGGTTCGCGTCGGGTATTGAGCATCCGTAATCAATTCCAGTGAGCAGTCAGCAACTGCCTGGACAAGGAGAATGCCCTTGGTGGATTGGCGGGGGTATCCCCAGGCATTGTGGGGGGCATTGAAGTCACCCGCTATCATTATGGGGGCCCCCTTGCTCAGGGCCACCGCCTTTGTCATGATCGTGGCGAATGCCTGCCGTTGATCCGACGGCGAGCTGTATATGTTTAAAAGGAAGACACTGCTCTTAAGCCAATTGTTAGGGAGGGAGGGCGAGGGAGAGACCGTACAGGCACCCTAGTGTCTAGTCTCCTCCGGCAACTCGGGGCGGCGGTCCCGTCGTCCACGCGAATGTGTATAAAAACCACGGTAAATAATTTTTTGTACCTTTGTTAAATATTCCGTGTCACCTCTGTATAACGTACTAAACAGCTTCGTGGACATCCACCTTCAAAGAGTGAAATGGCTTATGAATTTTTTCACTCTACGATGTTCATATAACGTTTAAGCTATCATTGCTTTATAAATTTTGTTGTCAAACAAAGTTTTTCTTGAGGACTTTCAGGACCAAAATGAATAAAGAAAATTCTGAGGACACTTAAATACTCTTATGAATTGTGAATGCGAAAACATTAATATCAACTTGAACGCTCCTGAGCGGTCCTTTCAGTTTTACGCTGCGAGGGATGTACAATAGCGGAACCTGCTGCCCGAGCCAGCAAGCAGCAGCAGCCTGCGGTGCCAACGCCGCATGCCACCGACGTCCTGCGCGACGAGAATGAATGAATGAATTCTTTGGGATTTAACTGCAAAAACCGCAATTCGATTATGAGGCACGCCGCTGTGGGGCGACTCCGGATTGATTTTGACCACCGGGGGATCTCTAAAGTGCCTCCAAAGCACGGGACCACGGCCGCTTTTGCATTTCGCCCTTATCGAAATGCGGCCGCCGCGGCCGGGAATTGAATGCGCCTCCTCGTGCTTAGCAGCGCAACACCATAGCCGCTAAGCCACCGCGACGGGTTTGTTTGTTTGTTTGTTTATTTATACTGTCAGTCCAAGGATGGACCATTACAGGAGTGGATAGAAATACAACAACACATATACAAAATATCGGTACATGTTGAACAATAAATAATGCATGGTGCATGGTGCATGGTGCATGGTGCATGGTGTCCTGAGCCACGAGATTCCGACGAAGCAGCAGCCGCCACGAAGGCCGGCAGGCGCGCGCGGTAGCTAAACATACTCTAGCTAAACCCAGTTGGGTTGGGGGAAGGGGGAGAGAGATACTACAGACCGCGCGTTGGATTGCGAGAGCGAGACGGCGGCGGTAGAGCACGCGCGTCACGCGACTGCACCGCCGACGACATCTCGCCTCGCCCCGCGGCATCGCGTCACGGTATCTGCTCCGTCGAGGCATGCTGGTGACGTGCGATGCCCTCTCCCTTCACGCGACACCATTTCGCCCGCTTTGCTACTGCGAAGCGCTCTCGTGACGTGGCGTCGCAGATTTGGGAAATTCAGATGCCGTTTCGCTAATACAGACGCCGGGTTTTTCGCTCAATGGGCCATTTGATGCTTCCACATCAACAGAAATAGAAAACACGTGCTCCTTTTGTTTGACAAGTAAAGACCTTTACTGAGGTTTTTTAGCGCAGGAAAAGGGACGAGAAACGGTGGCAAGACGCGGACACAGCGCATGGGTGCATGGTGACGATAATCACCACTGCTACCGACGAGCCACAGAATAAAAGAACCTACACGCATAACTGCGATATACAAGGTCTTTAGAAGTCGATTTCATTTTATATGCCACGCAGTTGCCTAATCAGCTAGGCTGATCCTTGGGCTACTTGGTATGGTTTACTCATAATGGCAAAGCCTTTAGCGCTGTCCTGTGCCACGTTCCTGTCTTTGTGAATTGCGCTGAAGGCTTTGTCATTATGAGTCTTAGCAGCCTTTAATTTATTCAGCAGTCTTTGAAAAAGTAGCGATGGCTGGTCAATTTCAGTGAGAAGTCGCTTTCGCGAACTTTGGGGTCACTCTGTTGCCGAATAACTTACTGCCCTCTAGGACTGCATTCTGTGTAATTATGTAATTAGTTGGACAAGCCTGCCTGCTCGAATAAGAGACAATTCATGGAGTACATGTACTGGGGCTTGCTAGGTAAGTGCATGGTCAAACCAGACAGGTGCAACAGCACCGGTGGCTGAAGCTGGCGTCCAGACAAACGGTCCTTCATGGGAAAAACAGTAGCCTGTACCAGCACGTCACTTTTCATTTAAAATGTTTGTTATATTTTCAAATGTCATTGAAAGAGAGAGAGAGACAAAAATAATAGGAAAGGCAGGGAGTTTACCCGGAACAACAAAGTCGGTTTGCTAGCCTGCATTGGGTGAGCCACCTCACCTTGAGAGATCACAGGTAGAAACATAAAATGAAATAGAGAGATAAAGGGGAAGTGTGCACATGGGGCCCTATAACGTAAAACTATTCCAATCTGTTTTTATTGCAATCTCCTAGCGTCAAATTTACGTGACCACCGACCCAAGCATCGGGCGGTAACCCGCACCGTTGTTTGAAAAGCCCAATCAAACGCACTCCTCATTTATTGGAGGTCACTTTTTTTCGTTGAAGGCGAATAGCATTGACAACATTGAGCATATTTTCTAATAGAACTGGCTGAAAAGAGGCCAGCAGCACGCTCTAGTGGAAAGGACTTCGATAAGGCCGAGCCAGCAGAGTGAAAGTAGACAAGAGGATGAGAAAGATGGTGCTGGCGTTTGCGATTGACCCGTTTTCCCTTACTTAGCGTTGGGCGGCTGGTCGAAAATCGCGGCGGCGTGCAACAGAACATTAAAAATGACGCTAGAATGGGTTCTCAGCAAAGAAGAGTTGGCAATGTCATGTATACGTGCCGAATGTTACACTGCCACGGAAAAATACTTATGATACGCAAATAAATCCATGCTCCCTGGCCAATCCGAGTATCTAGTGCCAGAGGAATCGGGGGGCGGGTGGCGCCCATCTTCTATCCCTTTCGGAACGGGCCAATCTCCGGCTATTGAGAAAAAAAAAGTTTTGATCGGCATATTAATGCGTGTTTAACGCGTACACGTCACTTTGACGCGGTGAGTTTTCGTGGTTTTGTGACGTCGCTTGACAGAGAGGCGAAGTGTCCCGAAAACGTTCGGTCAATGTCAGAGTATTATGGCGAGAAAAGCGTTGAATCAGAAATAATTATTTTTCTTTCGTTCGGCTTAATAATGCATAATCAGTGTGCACACATAAACACATAAGTCGTTTAGGCTGATTAGTTGTCCGTAAGAATTGCAACAATGCAGTCCTAGCCCTCAGCTGCTATATGACTTGTCAGGTCGGTATTCAAAAATAATTTTTTTGCTGATAATGGTCAGTCGCCGATACGAGCTAACGACAGTAGCGAGCAATTGTCTCAGTGCATTGTATTGAAGATATGCGCACGTGTCTCCCCGCGACTACAATCATCACAGGCAGTGTTGTCAGCCATTACAGTATGGAAGGCAAAATATGTCGTATAGGTTACTCCTATAGCCATAGACGACAAAGCAGGGCACAATCGCGTCGGCACAGCGGAGAGTCCGGGCGATGCAGTCGGTCGTATCGAAAACTTCACACAAAGCGCGTATTGTCTGGTACCAGCACGCATGCGCCTTTGAAGCAGCTAATGTACCATCTAGTTCAGTTTTTGCTTAAGTATATCGAAAATAAACGTGGCGCTAGCAACGTAATGGGGCGCCTAAACGCAGCTTTGTGTGGTAGCACCACACTCAGTCGTGTATTCCCCCCGGTGTCTACCTCCTCATTTAAAATATTGTCACGCTGCACAGTGGAATCGGAAGAAGAAGGGCACGTGAGGAGGTGGTCCCTCTCCGTTCGCCTTGGACCGCCCTGTTCTATGCGTTGCGCTCACCATCTATCATTTCGTAAATAAACCTGTGCCATCCCTTACATTTCACAGGATGAAAAAAGTATGTTTGGACAGTACAGTCAAGCAGCTCTTCAATATTTCTTGAATGCAGTAAGCAATCGTGTGCGTTTGTGAGTGCTTGTGGCGGGTGTTTGTGTGTACAGTATGTGTGTGTGTGCGTGCATGTGTGTGCGTGCGCATGGGTGCGTGCATGTGTGTAAGCGTGAGTGCGATTACTATGTCCTCGTGGTGATGACCAATGTTTGGAGTCACAAAGACAGTAATAGCAGCATATTCTCCAGTGTTCAAGCACTCAGTGTCCTCAAGAGCATTTTCATTCGCGGTATTTACAGAAGACATATGAAAATCGCAATCCGTGGCGATCGTATGCTCCCTTCACGACTTCTGAACGCACTAGTCGCAATCGTTGTTAATCTCTGCCAACTGCTGTAATCTTGTTAGCGAACGCTGCTCAAATAAATGTATTCCAAGAAAGTGATGCTCTGTTGTTGCGGTGGTAAAGAAGCGCCCTTAATTAATGTGCTCGGACGGCAAACTTGTGTCCTATCACATTTTCTCGATCATGGCAACTCCACGCCGTGGCTTAATAGCAGCATAATTCGATTACGGTTTTCATAGGGGCTCTTTACGGGACATTAACCGCTCGAGTAATGTTTTGTCGCAGGCCTTGGTGTAACAATTCGTCGTCTGCAATAAGCGTTTCAATTCGTTAATAAAGACTTCCTCTTCACTGTGTAATGAAGTTAGTCGGCGGAGTCACCGATTTTTGTATGTAGTTCTGTTTGATAATAGATGAGAGGAAAAGTACATCTAAAGCCGTGCATCCACTGCTACTAAATTCTTTTGTAGATAAACAAACACTCGCCACAGGCAACTGACTACATTCTGTTTGGTCAAAACGTGTGCAGGAATGCTGAGACGTAATGTTCCAGAAGGCTCTGAGAAGAACCGTTAGGTTCTTTATGACATTGGCTGCATATGTGCTCAATGTGATTTCGTATTGCATGTTAAATTGCAATTTCGCATGTTTTACATTGTTCTACGGATAGTTCAATCCTGTGAGAGTGCGGGAAATTTATAAAGCAGTACTTTGTTTT
Source organism: Dermacentor variabilis (assembly GCF_050947875.1). NCBI lineage: Eukaryota > Metazoa > Arthropoda > Arachnida > Ixodida > Ixodidae > Dermacentor > Dermacentor variabilis. The sequence goes on along the minus strand of NC_134572.1, from coordinate 22,891,129 downwards.
TGCCCCATATTTCTGTGTTTCACTATATCTAGCGTCTGATTGTTTCAAGAATGATGGATTACGCGTTCGCAGGAGCCATGATTCGCTTCATGAATCGCTTCATGATTAGATTGCTTCTGCAATAAACTTTTGTTCTTACATCTACAAAGCTTTATCGTTATATATATGTTGTAACTCCACTTACGTTCAACTGTAACAAATGTAAAAAAGTGAATGCGGCAAACCTAAGTTATACATTAACCTATTTTTGTTTCAACTCAAGGTGTAAAGAGAAAGAAACAACAGACAGCGGATAGAAGCATCGATAACTTTCCAGAAACTTCAGATACATGCAGACGCGTCCCGCGCTGTGCGATAACATTTGTTAGGTGGCCAAACGTGGTCGCCCGTTAAATATAAGTACACGTGTCAAAATTTATATTAAAATGTATTATGCACTTTCTACTTCTCGAAGTAATTATTGTAGTTCGGTATGGCTAACAACAACTAAAATGAACATAAAAAAGTTCAAATATTGCAAAAATAACATAATACGACCAATCTCAAACCTTGAATATTGCGAATCTAGTGTGAGCGCTTTTCAAAATTTCAGCATAACCCGCATAAAACCATGTATGACTATCGCGTTCTGGCGTGTTTTTATCATTCAAATAAATATTTAGGCAGTTCTAAGAAACAACGGCGAGCTTATGTGTACACAGGCCTGTGTTAAATACACGCCGCACAGACAGGTGGCTTCTCCCACGTTATCGCACAGATTACAAACTACAAATGCTAGAACAATAGCTTCCTCTACTTCTGAACAAATAAAAACAAACGCTGTACTGGTCCAAATCTCAGTTGCAAGCTTCGTTTTTTTTGTAGAAGTGTACTAATGAATGTTTGTTGTATCAATTATTTTTTTTAATCTTCTATATATACATAATCCTCGTATTTCTGTTTCTTGTGTATTGATGACGCACTCTTTTATTTTCATTCTATTTTATTTTTATTTGTTGGCTTTGTCTATCAGCATCATGTAATGCGTGGGTTAGATAGCTGGTAGACCATTAGTATTACAGAATGGGTGCCAAGAGAAGGGAGACACAGGCGAGGACGGCAGAAGACTAGGTGGGGTCATGAAATTAAGAATTTTGGATGCGCAAGTTGGAATCGGTTGGCGCAGGACAGAGGTCATTGGAGATCGCAGGGAGAAGCCTTCGTCCTGCAGTGGACTTAAAACAGACTTCTGCTGCTGCTGGTGATGATATCTGCCTAAATTTCCATTTCATGTATTGTTGTTAAGAATCTTGTTTTTGCCGTTTCGCTTTAACTGCCTTGTAACGGCTACCTGGGTCTCTGCCAAGCTGTCTACGAAGCTTGTAGTCAAGGTAGCCATCCAGTACTATCTGGTGAACCAATTGAACATTGAGTTCAATTGAATATTACATACCTGATTAAATCAAGCAGGCTAGGTGACTATTAGTCACTGCCCCGTTTCAAATGGGATGCTAACAAATAATCATCATTCTCATCATCGCGGCAGCGGAGTCCATGTAGGGGTAAGAAAAAACTGCGGAGAGCACGCAGTACGTGGCCGGAGCTGGGTTCCTTGCACCACCACCAGACGGTGCTCACCTCTGTGCATCCACGGGGGCAATCGGGCAAGTTTTGTGGACAAGTGTTAAGTGACGGAAGCTCAGAGTAAAATTGATTATGAAGAACGACTGAGGAATATGAAAGAAAGGAAACGCGTTGCGACAGTGTTCAGGTATTTGTACAGGAGAAACATTGACTCACACTAGAGAAAAAGAACTAGGAAGCTTACGAGCAGCTTTGTGACCGGTATGGCAAGCAACATGGCAACAAAGAACGTCAAATGCAAACTCAGAGAGGCTGAGACAATCTCATGGGTGGCAGCTATGGAAGAAAGAAGCTGCTATGAGTAACTACCCAAGAGGAAAAAAAACGAAATGAGAAAAGAAACAATTCATGAAAACTCGAAGACAAGCTTTTTACTTTTCGAAGCGAGATCGGGATGCCTTAGAACGTGTCGTTATAAAGCGAGGTACACCAAGGAAGAAGGAGCATGCGCTTGTCGCGGTAAAGCTAGGGAAACGATGGAACAGGTTTTAGGCTCCTCTGGCCTCCTTGAAGACCTTGTGTTCAGAGACAGCAGGGGTCAAGTAAACATGTCCGCACTAGAGGTTATTAAGAGGCGGTAGGAGGTTTGATGGCAAAAGAGCAGGGTGACCCGAACAATGGAGGAGTACAAAAACAAAGAAAAACAACGTTCTCAGTAGTTCAGAAAGTTTCATGCTGGAATTTTTTTGTGTGCCTATTTTTTTTCGAAAACATCTACAGGTAGGACATTAGGCAAAACCAGAACAGCTTGGTGGTTAAAGGGGACGCCCGTCCATCCATCCATCCATCCATCCATCCATCCATCCATCCATCCATCCATCCATCCATCCATCCATCCATCCATCCATCCATCCATCCATCCATCCATCCATCCATCCACCCATCCATCCATCCACCCACCGGCGGGTGGGCAAGGCCAAAAAGGAACCAGAAATTCGCCTGGACGCTCAGCGATCTATTGCACATGTATCGTTTACATTGCGTTAGGTCCTCTACAATGCCTAAATAGAGCCTTCCGCGTCACTTTGTGTGGACATTCAACAAACACAATCTTGTAGTAGTAGTAATAGCAGCAGCAGCAGCAGTAGTAGTAGTATTAGTAGTAGTAGTAGTAGTAGTAGTAGTAGTAGTAGTAGTAGTAGTAGTAGTAGTAGTAGTAGTAGTAGTAGTAGCAGTAGCAGCAAACACCACTCCACGCTGTCTCGATGACACGAGAGGGTGCAGCGTTCAACTTACCTGGAGGCGTGCCCTGGTATTGCAATATCGTATGCAGCCAACACGCGAGTACGTGGGAAGTCTTTTGCAGGTGATCCAATGGATTTTACCTGACAGCGCCCCCAAATTTTTTCTCTGCGACTGCAGTCATTTGGCGCGGGATTAGGGAGGTAATATCCCAAGAATTCTATTAGTGGACTTCTGAGATAATGAATGCTGGAGGAAGAATAGAGCTGCCATGCGTATATATCTACTGAGTGCGCCGGATATTGCGCCTTTCGTAGAAGACAGCGACTGCCTCCTTTGCGCGGTTCTCCTCGTTCATTGTCTCAGCCAGACAGGCAGCTATTGTTTTTTGTTTGTTATCTCTTAAACCCCGCGGCACTTTCAAAGGGATTACTTAAGCGTGTACATTTTCACGTAGTAGCGTTTTGAGAGCCTGAATACTTAATCATGAAACTAGCACATTGACCTTGAAATTTGAAAGCGCTTTGTGTGAAAACTCGGCACCACACACACACACGCACACACACAAAATTATCCTGATACGTCTCTGCACTTTGCTTTATGTGGAGTCGCGCCCGCTGAGACTCTTGTGCATTAAGGTTGGAGACACGAAACTTCCATGACGGGGGCCCTTTAAACGATATGCGCATAGTACACAGCCTATTAGAAGCGTGACTGATGGCCACCTAGCGGGCACTTTCGAAAGTACGCTCTGGATGCATTAGTAGACGACAGCACTTTGTAGCAAGGATGGCCGAAGTTCACGACTGCGATTTCACCTTTGCTCGGCTGCCAGACTGCCACTTCAGCAGTGACAGCTGCAGGAAAGGGGGAGGCTTGAATGAGAGCTGACACGTACGCGACGTTGCCGGAGTTTGGGACAACCAAGTGGGCATACGTGCCGTAGACAAGCTCAAAGAAGCCAGCAACTTATACGAAGTGCAGCTCGAGCTAGGTAGCCGCTTCCTTTTGTTGAATAATGAGACGTCTCGTTTTATTTTTATTCGACACTTGCCGCAATACTTTTCCTGTATTTTATTGATAGGCACACGTCATTGGTGCAGACATATCTCAAACGACTGTATGCGGGGAAGTACCTACACACATTTTAGTGGTCTTGCCCCCGCCGTGATTGCTTACTGGCTATGGTGTTGGGCTGCTAAGCACGAGGTCGCGAGATCGGATCCCGGTCACGGCGGTCGCATTTCTAAATGAAAAAAAAAAACCCGTGTACTAATTAAGGTGCACGTTAAAGAACCCAAGGTGGTCCAAATTATTCCGGAGTCCCCCACTACGGCGTGCCTCATAATTAGATCGTGGTTTCGCCATGTAAAACCCTATAATTATTAATGTTGTAATCTTCCTAACGCTAAATGCACGTGAAATCGTCTAATAAGTGTCGTCAAAGTTGCCTCAAAAAATAATTGGGAATTTGTTAATGAAAATGCCTGGACTAGTCAACGAATTCACCAAACGCACAGGTGAACAAAAACGCGAGTTAACGCTGTGCCGCGGATGCGATTTGTTTCAGTTTTCGCATTTGAAATTTAGATAGTTAGCTACTTGGAAACGTATATAAAGCTAGTCTTTTGACTATGTTTTTCAAATGTTAGGAAAGACAGAAGCCACGAAATATATGTAAAGGCGGACCATCGCCGGACAAGGCAGATTGGTGCCTAGGCCGGGTTTAGTCCTTCTCGGCGTAGGCATTGCGCTCCTACGCCACAAAAGATAAAAATAATTCAGTTCAGAAAAAAATGCACACGCAAAAAGGTACTCACCTGCGAAAGAAAGTATTCTGCGTGGTAATCTGCTCAGAAATTATCAAAGTATACAGACTTCAGAAGCAAGACGCGAATTTTTCAGCAATATTTGAACAACAATACCATATGACGCAGCTAACAGCAATTCCCGCCCTAAGCTACCCCTTTTGTTACACTTTTTTCAGGCAGCCATAATGTTGAAGATGACCTTGGGTGAAAAAAATAAAGCTGTTAAAGAAGAACTTGCCTGGAACCATTCCGATAAAACACATTGCGATTTAAGCCCCTTACAAACCAGGCGACGCGAACACCTCGTACTTAGCAACTAGCGCCGGCGAAAACTAGCAAGAACCTAACAACTAGCAACAGTTCAACATGCGTGAAGACATGCATAGAAATAGATGATAAAACATGAACTGCATGGCAGCTAGTGCGACGATATAATGGGCTACACAAAACAGATAACATCAGTCCTGACTATAAGTTGCTTTAACGCACAACATGACGCACTCGTACTGTCATGCACGCTAGCTAGAGCAACGCGTTAAAATATCGGCAAACGGTATAAGTGCCAATTGGCATTCAAAACCCAAGCAAAATGCCTTTAACTCGCATGCTACGCTGTGGACAAACCGAACGAAAACGTAGGCGGTGATCAACGTTGTAACTTACCCGCGTAAACATGATCGAGTGCAGCAAACGCCCATATTACGGAAGTAAGCGTCAGAAGAAGAAATTTCCCGCCGAATGGGGGAGATCCGTTGCTGTCGTCGCTCCCTCTCATAAGGCCTCGCGGTAAACGATTAGAATGGTGCCGCGGGTAAGTGTTTTGCAGGTATGTGACCACCCCACCGTGCAACAATTGCTTTTCGACATGCTTTGAAGTTATCGCCACCACACATCTGCGACGGTTATTTATTTTGCTGCGAAAATGTGAATCAAACAGAGAAGCATGAGCTACGAAGCAGAAAACTATGGCGGATGGCTGCATCATTTCCTGAGTGAACTTAGCAAGGCCGCCACTAATGACGCGTCCCTCTGCGCGTACTAGACACCAAAATAATCTGGAAATTAAAGTAAGCGTAATACAGCAATAATCAAACATAGAGCGCTTTCGGGCCGCAGGTAATATGAGGTGGTGCGTCGAATCTGGAAAGGAGTGCCGGGGTGCGATCTTGTACGCGTTCCAAAATAGAACAGAGGCGCTCCTTTCCACCGAGCCGCACACGATTGGTCAATTTGAACAGTGACGAACGCCACTACGTCAATTGTGGCATGATATCTGTTGTTAATCATTCCGTGTCGTCTGCTATCGGACGAACGCAACGGAACGGACCGCCGATCTCGTAACGTAAAGAACGGACCGCCTCCATTCGATTTTGGAACGTGTACAAGATCGCACCCCTAGTGTCAGCGCTAACGTTCGTAAATGCCACTTTGTGCTTAAGATCGCATACATCTTGTCGGGATTGGAAGTTAACCAAAGATCAGTAGGCTAGTTAGCTTTCGGAGCCCATGGTAAATCTACAAATAGGGCAGTGCAGGCTGAGATGAGTTGGACCTCTTTAGAAGTCAGAGAAGCGCAGGGAAAAATTAGTTTTGACGAAAAACCCAGGAACATGAATGAAAATAAATGGCGGGTAAAATGCACAAGCACCTGCAGCTGAAGAATGTGGATAGAAAATGGAGAAAGAGATCAACAAAGTTGGCAGCCAAGTAGACGGTAATGGAATGTGTCTATAAGAAAGAAAGTAAGAGAAACAGCGACAGCAAATCGGATGCAAAGAACGAAAACAACAAAAACGACCATGGAGTTTTAAAAGAATGGGAAAAAAAGAAATTATAAAGGAAGATCTGTACGATTAAAGATAAAACAAAAATATACCGGAACAAATATTCGAAACAAGAATAGGCGCGTGTACGCTGCAGCAAAAATCCGTAGCCTCTCAGCACATCCTAATGGAATGCGAAGGGATTCACCAAGTGCTCCTGGATTTTAAGTGAACGGAAGCATCAGCCGGTCAGCAGTCGAGTTAGCAAGATACGTTTACAGTATGGGTGGCAAAAAAGGAAGAAAGAAATCATACGGCCGGCTTCGTTACAGGCATAGATAGCGATAAGGTAAATAAAGAAGCTTTGAGAAAAAAGAAAAAGATTATAGAGATGTACGCAAAAATGTTAGAATGAGGCACATGTACAGTATGCCCGATTAAATATTAAGTAGCGTAGGTGACCATTTGTCACCATCTCGTTCCAAAGGGGATGCAAGTAAGTCATGATCATCATCGTCACTACGTGCATATTCTCACGTTTAAAGATAATGCTACAGCAGGCTAGATATTATAAATATTCTGATGACTCTGCTGCATTACGGTGGTGGTTATCACGAGCCTATTATTCTGATTTACCATCGATCACGATGTTCTCAGCTCAAACAGCATTCCATGAGATGCGTAAGCTAACAACGATGCCTCGTAGATCTGAAACTTCACCTCTTAGCAGGTGTATTGACTGTTGAATAACAATAAAAAAGAGCGATTCGATTCTTGCACAAAACATTGACTTCCTTAATATAAAGCAGGGTAATTGCCTTAGTGTAAGTACTTTACAGAACCTAGAGCCAATATATGGCAGCTCAGTTGAGGTGAATTTCCTGAATAACGAGGAAAAATATTCTACTGAAGCACATTTTGTTCCCTAATCTGCGTCAGCCTGCAAGGGCCATGATAATGCAAAACAGACTGCTTACTTTCTAGTCGCAGCGGAAAAGGAGGAGCGATAAAATTGCCCTCAGCACTGAAATTTATCTATAGGTAACAGATAGATAGTAGATATACATATAGTAGACATAGTTTTTTTCCCTCAGATATACATAAACCGAAAGCACGGTAATTGATGCTCTGAAGGTACTACAGGGAACATGGAAGCCAAATATGGCAACACAGCAGACATTTTCTGAACGTTTCGCCTATGTGACACGATAGTCGAATGGCGAATTATCATCAATGAATTCCTTACGCATTACCGTTTAAAAAATATTGGCAGATCAAGCGCACATAAGGATACTATGCGAAGCGAGGCTTAAGGAAAGTGGGCCATTATATGCTTTGAACTAACAGCAATGCGTACAATTTGGTGATAACAGGTGCATACACAGAAAAGTACCACACGTGTCGATCAACATTTACGGATTCTGTAACTCTTGTGTCACAGTGGGCCATGCCAATTCTGTAGGGTTGTTCTTGAACGGGCACATTCCTACCGGCACATATGGCATGGCTAAATAAAAGAAAGTAAAACAAATCAAAGAATTCGTGAAATATAAATAAGCGTTCTATTAGCAGATCGATGAGTCTTATAAATATCTGTCCACCGATATTCTATGTTCGCCTTTTGCGTAGTAACCGTAGTGGGATGTGCTCGTTCTGGAGCACTGGCCGAGAAGAACCCATTCTACGTAGTGAGTGGCTCGATAAAAAAAAATACAGCAAGTCAAGTAATCCGCCAAACATAAATTGACATTTCATTGGGATATTAGTGTGCTTTAGTGACGCCTGTGAGCCGACATCATATGTACGGGTTTTATGAAGAAAGTTATTTTTTGGCTACGCAAAAAAGATTGGGGCGTACAACGTCAGCATACAACGCTTTTTGTGATCCACTTCGCGTGTACCACCTATAAGGCTTGTAAATGTATCCGAAAATATATTTGCGATACCGTGACCGACCCAACAGCACCCAGCAGCCAGACAGTCATGGGAAACTCAGATAAGTAGACAAATAAAGTTCTGATTTATAAAATGTTCGGTGACTCGTGAGACTTCTCAGAGATATATTGCCTCCTCGCTCTTGCATGAGCGTGGCTGACATGGCGAAGAAAAAACTGCCTCAGAGCAGCTTGACTGGTCTTCCCGTGGGCAATGAAATAAACAGTGCTATGTCTTACACATGAACGGTGTCACAGGCTAGAAATTTCAATAAAGGATGAGTAGAAAATATTATTTGAGGCCACTTGACACCGTAAAAACACAGTTACTTATGGCGCATTTCTCAAAGTGACTGGTAACAATGCCGATGCATGGCTTCATAATAGAGCTAAGGGGGCTTCCTAGACTGACCGAGTAACTCATGACGCGGAACGAACTGAGTGCGCAAATGTAGGCACCATCGCTATTATCCCAAAGTGAATATGTCTTTCTCTTGTGGATTTCTTCGTGGCTGCTCGATCGCTAATTTACTAGATGTTCTGAATTATATAGCACGAGATTTTAACCGATGACGCAAAGCCAGTGAGCACGCATCTGTTCTGCGTAATCAAACAATATATAACGCATCACATAGGCATTTATAAAGCACGCCGATCTTCTAATGCAGTGGCGGCCGATTTTCAAGGACTTACTTACTCTCTCTATGTTTCATACATTTGGCCTACCCCTTTTTAAGTCACCGGTTATATGCCACCAAGTAGATGCACATTTCTGACCAATTTCTGACCAATAACCAACAAATGATTATGTGCCACACTGACATAAAGACATAGAAGCGTGAAACGAAATCTATTTACACCTTGGTCGTATTCAACTGTGCGTGCACCTCTTCTCCCCATTCAATGAACGACCAGCATGATGCCTTGCTTTCTACCCTATGGCATCGCTACATAAACGCCTCAAAGTGTGCATTATCTGACTTAGTGTATGCATTGCGGAATAACGCGCCAACGGTGCAGTGTATAAAAATAACTATTGCATTACATCATATTGGTGTGACGACTTCTGCATTGCAGAAACTTAGGCCGTGTCTTTGATTGCACGCTAAATAGGATGAAAATAGCGAGTCTCGTACACATCACAGTTGCGATTTAGTGCTTAACCTTTCATTAACCACTTCTTGAAACCTCCGCTTCACATAGATTCCAACATGCGCGTTATATTGGCAGAACTTACAATCAAGTATACGCTATGGTGGAGGTCTTGAAATGCTGCTCGGCGCTGGCTACTGTTCTTCGCATAATTTCGGCCAGTCACGAAAAAAGGAATGCACACAAATAACAGTGATAAAATAATTCGCACTGCAGAGCATAGCTGGAGTGTGTGCAGGTGTAGTTTAAACACGTATGCTTCAAGTAGACGCTTTGAATACCAGCACTGGTATATTTGTATACGCAAGTTCAGGCACAGACAGGTGACGCAAATCACTGTAAAAAAAATTAGCACCCTTAAGGTTGCTAATTTGGGTGCTTGGTTTGTCCAATGACTAACAGCGTAATACTGCAGAGGCGAGATCGAACATTTGATAGGGACAGATTATGTTCTCTTTCTTGGTGACGTTTTGCGGCCATTGAACACGGTGACAACTGGAACAGACGTCACGAAAAATGCACGAAGCCAGCTTGAATAGCCTCGGCGGTCAAACTCACGTGTAATATATTTCGATACGTGCCAGGTGTTTAGAAATAAAAATTTAACCTACTTTCTTTGTCGCAGGAAGTTCAGATTGAGCTGACTGTCATGTACAATATTTCTTTTACAACCTTAGGGCTAAAGGTGCTAGGCCAAGGAGAAGGAAAAACAATGCCATTCAAGGAAGCTGTATTTCAGGGGCTCCCTTCGAAATGAGGGAACGGAGAAATCGTCTTTCTCGGAAACCACTTCACCAAGTTCGATGAGGGCAGCTGCACATAAAAACAACCAACACGTAGTGATAGTAGCTATCATAGTTTATTTAGGCCGTCATTCCTTTCATTATTGTTCAATATTGCAAAATTTTAGAGAACGATACTATCAAGTTTAAAATTTGTAAACTCAGGAATAAAGAATGGCATCATAATTCGGTCAGCTGCACCTAATAATACATCGAAAGCGGGCATAATTGAAGTATTATAGACTCCTTTGAAGTATACCACTAAGTTAGGTAGGACCTTTGAAAAACAGTCGCAATAAATGTAAGAAATTTTCCTAAGCTGCAAACTTATATACGAATTTGGTTCGCTTTAGATGCTCTAAATGGATGCAGTTTATAGAACTACGCAATCTGTTTTTTGGTGGAGACTTATGGATTTGTAGATTGGGTGCTTCTATTTTTTTTAATGTTACCAATTTCTCGCGATTTTTGTAAAGAACTCCAGACCCTAAATAAAAAAAATCTGCTTGCCACCGTCAGTAGAGTCTAGCTTTTTCTCTTGACTGCAACAAATTCAAATCGATCGAGCGGTTGTCCCATAAAATAATTTGAGCCTTTTCGCATATTTTAATAGGTGGCGTAGATATTTTTTGGAGTGTAGCTCAAACACACACGTATACTGCAGCTCGCCGAACGTACTACTCGTACACGCATATCACACGTTCAGTTTTGTCAACGTTTCCGACATGCACAATGCGCAGTATCGCTGAAACACGACAACGATGAATTTAGTGTTCACTGTTCTGATGTTAGTTTTCTACAAGCTTTTCAGTTGTTTAAAAGTGCGTCTATATTTCCTTCTATGCACCATTTCCTATTTCGATACCAAGGAGAGTGCGAAGCTTAAAATAAAGTTAGTCAACCATGCGGCCGTAAACATCCAATGGGCCGTGAAGAAGAGAGAGCTCTCCAGAGTAGCGAGACGAACAGAAACGCGATATTTATGTGCCATACGCTGAGCCCAGTTGCTATCACTGGGTCGCGAAATCCCGAGCCTCGAAGGAGTATTCCAGATATACTCTTCACGACTGCGAAAGGGTCGGAGAGCAGGGTAACATGCGGGATTTTCTTGTAGCCTGGGTGGGCCCCTGCATATAAGCTAAAGAATAAAGAAACAAGGACACGCAGAAATTGTGACTGAATCATGTTCGCGAGAGGCCACGAACAAATGCGTTTCAAAACTACAACTGACGCGTACTTATCCCGTGTTTTCTTGCATTTTTTTGCCTAAATGAACAAAGCGTTTTCTGAACGCCTTACGGCTCATTTACGACCTGCCATTGCAACAAAATTATCGTTGGGGAAGCTCGCGTGTCCTATGTTTATTGCATTATGAACGTCGCATTCTCATTAGATTTAAAACAACGTGTCAGCTCTGACAAATTTTTTGCGGAGTCAGTGGCAAACAGACAAGACACAGAGGTTAAGGAGTACAGAAGACGCGGGCCGCATGTTTCGTCTGTTTAGGCACTTCGTTTCCACAACGAAGACCGACTAAGTTCTACAACTCACCCGTATTGCCACAGATGAAACGAAGCGATACGAATCACCGAACTATGGAATGAGTCAACCGTGTAGGTTGTAAAACGTACGCGTTTTCTTTTTCGAGCGCCTACATGGCGTTTAAGAAGCAGTGACTCTTGATTTAAACCATAGCGATTTCTTTCCGACTAACTTTAACCTATATTGTGTATTACTAAAATTTTGATAGTCTGTGAAAATTGGAGATGTCGTCGGCCAGTCACGGGCTGAATTCAGAAATTTATTTTCACAATAAAAATAAATCTGCCCGATTAGTCATTGTTTTCTCTTTTGTTTCATTCGTGGGCACAAATGACCACGTGACAGGGGCATCTCAGTTATAATGCCACCTTAGGTTCTAATGGCTGGAATAATTTTAGTAATGATTATGTTTTGCCAGTGTCTAAAACGCCGCATAGATCGCGTGAGCCACAGTCTACGTTACGATCCTGCTCAACAATATTTGTCAGTGACCTACCTTCTTTTACCCGTCTATAGGTGTGCCCGTCTCTTCCCCGACGTTGTTCTTCCTACGATACATTTCTCAAACTTCTTCGGTGGGTGGACACACACAAAGATGTGTCCGCTTGCGCCAAAAATACACCACCACCACCACCACCACCACCACCACCACCACCACCACCATCATCATCATCATCATCATCATCATCATCATCATCATCATCATCATCATCATCATCATCATCATCATCATCATCATCATCATCATCGTCGTCGTCGTCGTCGTCGTCAGCCTGGTTACGCCCACTGCAAGGCAAAGGCCTCTCCCATACTTCTCCAGCTACCCCGGTCATGTACTAATTGTGGCCATGTTATCCCTGCAAACTTCTTAATCTCATCCGCCCACCTAACTTGCTGCCGTCCCCTGCTACGGTTCGTTCCCTTAGAATCCAGTCCGTAACCCTTCATGACAATCGGTTACCTTCCCTCCTCATTACATGTCCTGCCCACGTCCCCCCACTTCTTTTTCTTGATTTCAACTAAGACGTCATTAACTCGCGTTTGTTCCCTCGCCCAATCTGCTCTTTTCTTGTTCTTTGACGTTAAACCTATCATTCTTCTTTCTATAGCTCGTTGCGTCGTCCTCAATTTAAGTAGAACACTTTTCGGGAGCCTCCAGGTTTCTGCTCCGTAATTGAGTACTGGTGAGACACAGCTGGTTGCACATACATACATACATACATACATACATACATACATACATACATACATACATACATACATACATACATACATACATACATACATACATACATACATACATACATACATACATACATACATACATACATTGGTTACGTTCTTACACGAATACTTTTCACAAGAAGAAAAAAGCAGATTCGTTTAAGTAGGCCACAGACGGCACCACGCCATACCAAGATTATTGGTGTAGAATAAAATAAAGTTTTGTTTAAGGTGCAGTATACACAAATAAAACCTTTAGACAGACGTTTCAGGTTGTAGTTTAACGTATGTAATATATAAGTAAGGGGGGGGGGCAATGACACTCAATTATTTGCTGGAGCGGGCTTCTCGCCCATCCTTGTTTGCTTTAAGTTGTCCAATGCCGAAATTTTACCAAACCAACTCTTTGCTATCGTATACAACGGTAACCCTTGGCGTTTTTACGTGTGATCAAACCAATAATAATTTTTCTAAATGTTATGTGCAAAGATTTAAAAAGAAGGTGCCGTTCCTAATAAAAACTCTCGTTCTACAAGTTGCTTTCACATGTGGCCGATTACACCCATTTTGCAGCCGCAGCTTCCGAGTTGGCAGGTATGGCTACCGCTATTTTTCCTCTTACGGAGATGTAAATTAAACACTAAAAAAAGTTCAGTCTGCATTTCCGAAAGGTAAAGCTTGCTCGACCATGATGTAAACTCATACGAACGCTGCCACTTTCGAATTCTATAAGATGCAGAGACGTGATTGCCGGAATCGGTAACGGTGGCCGCTGTTGTCCTTTTCCATAGCGACTTATTGCAGCTTCTTAAAATGAGATGACCATGAGCTCCGAAAAATTGTGAGGCACGTAAACGACACATTTGTATCGGGGGAAGTGCTTTCGGAAAGTTTCACGCTTTCTAAGAAGTTTACTTGTATGGGCTAGAGAAAGTAAGTGGCTCATTTATTCGAGCTTATGTTTCGTCAGGTGTTACACTGTTTTAAGCAACACTCAAGGCGTATCCGCAAAAAGTACCTTTCCCTTGAAAAGAAGAAGGAACGATTTATTTTGAGTGAAGTATATGCTTTACGCGTGTCACTGACTTTTCGTTTTGCTGACTGCTTATTCAGGAAATGGCCGGCGCATTCACCTCGTGTCACACACACTCGCGCTGTGCTGTGGTATCACATCAATGCTCTCTAACGTGATTGGTGTTAGGAAATGTAAAAGCTTCTAAATTCTTTTCCTGAATATTTGCTGACTATATATTTGAAACAGCGCGAATGGGACATGGAGCAAGAGCTGGCTCGCTGGCTGACATTTACTAGATGAGTCGGACGAAATGAACATGAAGTAAACTTTTTTACGGCAAGTGCATTTTGGCGCGAACACGATCTTGTAACAATCGCCAGTGCATAATATCGTGGCGACGTTAATAGAGCACGCTTGACGACGCATGACAAGCAGTCGCACATAGATGAGAAGGGGCACAAGTGCTACCCCACTTCGCGAGACTTCGTAAGGGCTGCCAAAATTGGTATTTATACCATTGTTCCTTCCTTTGGGAAGGGGGGGGGGGCTCACCAGTAATAGTGGGCGCTTGTGTGTTCGCGATTAACCATGGGTATTTGATTAATATGTGTGTACACTTTCGAGCGCTAGTGACTAACAGCGTTAATTATTTGCATTGTTAATTCAACATCGTTTCGAGAAACATATCAGCAGACAAAGTTATGTGATGCGTCATTTGTGTTACTGCGTTTTCCATAGTGAAACACTCCTACATCGTAACAGCTTTAGAAAGTGCAACTTGCTAAGTATGCCGTTCGTAGATCCTTAAATGCCTTAAATGCCTTAAATGTGCAGTGAGGGCTATACTCATCAGCTCTACGTCATATTTTAACGTAACTTCCGCAGATAAAAGTGTGTACAGGGCGTTTTGTTAGGCTGTACTACCGTTAAAGGTCCAAACTATTTTGCAGCGTAGTTTGCTTCCATTAGATCCAGCACAGTGGCTTCATATTCGCAAAGGAATGCTGTTCGGCGTGATACCATCACTTTTGACCGAAGCTTTCACACATTACCGTTATTACACCCATTATAATTACCGTGCTGCACAGTTTTGTGTGATCTCGTTTAGTCAATACTGTTTCAGTTATATCATCATGTGGCTTCATATTATGGAGATCAATAGAAGGTTTTCTGATATTATCAGAAAAACCACACAACTTGTTTGAAACAAGTGCGAGCATTATCAGGGGTCGCTAAAAGAAGGAGTCCTTTCAAACTGAGTGGGACTATAAGAATCAATAAAGAAATGTAAAATATGATGCAAGCTCCTTGACAGCACGCACTCATTTCAGGTTTTGTTTTTATTAGTACTACGACCGTAATATTTTGCCGTGAAAGTGACGCTGAAGTCTGCATTTCGGCTATAACCTATTGACGACACGCACATTTTCTGAGGTTCTGACAAGAGCTCCCCTGCTTCCTTTTTCGCTTAAGTGGGAACTGAGAAGCGCCACATATTTTCGAAGGAGTGCTGTTTGATGTGGATACCAACATTTTTGACCGAAGCTTTCACCGCGAAAAATCGCGGTTCCTTATCTGAGTGCTGCACTTTTCCTACGCTTTGCCAGTGAAGAGTGCATGGTACTAGAGACGTGCTCACATCAGCGCGGTTTCAACACGCAGGCTCGACTGAGCACCGCACGTAGGTGCTCCCTGTCTTGCCAGAAGACATCTTGACGATCGCTGTGAGTGGCATCAGGCGCGGCACGAGGTGCGGCGCACTTTTGTGTAGTCATTTTTGCGTGTAGTTCGAAAAATACAAAAAGGACGCCCATGCGCAAAAGGTGGCTTACGTGCGTGACCTAGTTTAGCATGCTTGCATAGCTTTCTCCTGAAGCATCGCACATGAAAACGTGATGTTTGCACTGTTTGTGCAGAAAAGCACGCGAGCACACGGTTGCTCAATACAATGCAACTGAAACGGCCCTCATATTCAAAACGCCGCACGTCAGAAACACTCACAAGAAAGGCACCATTCTGCCGATGGCTTCGTCCATGAACGACATCTCCGTGTGGGTACCTAAAATAGACAAGAACCTTTAGACTGAAATGCTATGGTGGTACCAGTACTCACATACAGGGCACAAACCTGGAGGCTTACGAAAAGGGTTCTACTTCAATTGAGGATGACGCAATGAGCTATGGAAAGAAGAATGATGGGTGTAACGTTAAGGGGGGGGGGGGGGAGGGGGATCAGAAGACAGCAAATTGGGTGAGGCAAAAAATGCGAGTTAATGACATCTTAGTTGCAATCAAGAAGAAGAAATGGGCATTGGCAGGGAATATAATGAGGAGGGAAGATAACCGATGATCATTAAGGGTTACGGACTGGATTCCATAAGAAAGGAAGCGTAGCAGGGGGCGGCAGAAAGTTAGGTGGGCGGATGAGATTAAGAAGTTTGCAGGGACAACGTGGCCACAATTAGCACATGACCGGGGCAGTTGGAGAAGTATGGGAGAGGCCAAATTTGCTCAGCAGTGGGCATAGCTAGGCTGATGATAATGATAATGGTAATGATGCTATAGTGGTTACAGAAAGCATAATGCACGTAATTTTAAATGTCGACCTTCAGGATTACTCATCACCCTGTACGCAAGTGTAACTCCTATTCTTCTCGGAAGGGACTGTAGCCAGCACGAACGAGCTCCCAAATAAGGGAAGTTAATCAGCTGACATAGGACCAACGCTATTTGATTTTTAAGTACCGGACTCATATTCGTGTTTCCTCATATTCATCCAAAATGTCGCTAGTGCTTAGCTTCGCACTGTCACTGTTTGACAATATTATTAGGTAAAATTTGATTAGAAAAAACAGTGCGACAACTCTTAATCTTAGTAATAACGGGTAGCGTAGACAAAGCGGCAGCATTCTTCAGAGTGATTACAACTTTACGCATTCGCTGCTACTTCCAGAGAAGTTCTGGGATGAAAGACATCTCACTGGCACGTTATTTACGATTGCTAAACACGGTTCTGGAGCTCGACTGGCTGGACTACCAGTGCCACAATGCGCAAACGCTAAAAGCAGCATTTGCTCACGAGGCGCGTGATGCAGTCTGGAACCGAGGTGGAAAAATGATAAATAAAATTGCAAGCGCAAAGTAGCACATAGGCACTACAAGCAGAAGGAGAAGAGGTGAACCAGGGAGTAGGAAACACACACACACACACACACACACACACACACACACACACACACACACACACACACACACACACACACACACACACACACACACACACACACACACACACACACCACACACACACACACACACACACACACACACACACACACACACACACACACACACACACACACACACACACACACACACACACACACACACACACACACACACACACACACACACACACACACACACACGCACGCACGCATATATATATATATATATATATATATATATATATATATATATATATATATATATATATATATATATATATATATGCTTATATTGCCCTTAAAGAAAGCGCCATTAAACGAGTATTGGTACCGAGACTGAATTTTCATGTCTTCTCCAGCAAGCAGAATGTACATTTAGGTGGACTCTCTGTGACACCCAGAAAAGAGCTCATGACACGCAGTTTGAGAAACACTGATTTATGTGGACAGTGATGCGATGATGGTTCGTGCACCGCGGCTTGTACGCTGTGTCTCATTGAAACTGTGTTTAACATTGTGTGTCCTTTTTCGAGTTAGCTACCATTAACTATAGCTGCCCTTTCAGACTTAGGGTGAAACAGTGGCTAGTTTTTCAGTCACCCCTTCAGTTCACATGCTTGCAGCTTGTGATTTTGTGACATGGTCCTCAAGCTGCTATCAAGGTAATGTCAAGATGTGAGTACTGGGAGCCACCGTATAGCCCACACCTTTCGAGCTGTGTCACACAAACTTCGACGGCTTTGGCTACAGATGAAGTGTGGCCATGCATTACAGTGAGCTGTAAAGAGCGCAAGCAAAAAGACACTAGGCCACACTAGAACTCTCTTTCTGAGGAACTCTCTAGCCCCGCTAGAGACCTTTTTAGTGTAGACGAAATTAAGAGAACGTATAACGGTTCAAATATGCCTGAAAGATTACTGTTTTCTGTACATATGTGTGACTAAAACTAAGGATTTACGTAGGTAGACAAACTGCGCGATTAGTGATAAGCAGCTGCGACGATAAAATTCTGGCTGCCCCAAGCACTGCGTAAATTGAATCAACGAAGAACCAAAGAGAGACTGACGAAGAGCAGGGAAATCTCCGTTACCTCTAGCACTATTCAAGCATGCAGGTGCCCTGGAGTTAAATGCGGAACTCTGGTTGAGTTACTTCTCATTTTTGTTAAGGTTCCTTATGTGCGCCAACAGCAAATTCCCTTCATGTTGGATAGGTTACCAGGTAGTCGCAAGCGTTGGAAGTATAAATACATCCATGTTGGAACGCCTCTGCCAGCGCTACGAGTAATGAACGCCATTTTGGCAGCCAACTAATTAGAACTTCCCAACAGTATCCAGAGGTTTTTCATGATGACCAGAAAGCCTAATAAATCGTAAGCCTATGCGCCAACTTTAGGTCACGTTACAAGTAAGATATTGACGGAAGAAACGAAAATGCTGAGAGTAGAGTATACGTGTAAACACACACTTTTGACTAATAATTATTTTTTTTCTACTCTCTCTACCGTGAAGGCCTTGTTACAATGCCGTGTTCAGTTGGGAGGTGAAACGCACGCGCAACAACTTGGAAGCCCAAGTCGGCGCTAATAACTTATTCACGAAACAACAGTAGCTTGGGCAACGGTGTGGTTTTACGCGTGTGAAAGAAATGTTGGATCCTCCAGTCTATGAGAGTGTAGGAACTCGGCACGCTCCCGAGCAATGGGTCTAGCTACAGCGTCTCTCTCTCTCTCTCGTAATTTTATTTACCCAGCGCTGCAAGCCTTCTTATCGTGGAGTGCGAGCGTCTGCCCATGACATCTCTCGTTCCTCATTGGCTTGCCCTTTGGTCTTCTCTAATTGTGCACTATTATTTGTCGAGAGCCACTGGAACACATTAACTGCAAAATTGGAAGTTCTTGGGTTGGTTTTCAAGGCACCCGGTGCCTCGTAGTGTTCTGCAGTTCTCAAGGGACTCTGGAACAAAATAGAAGGACAATGCGGAGTTGCGGTTTGATAGTACGACTTCTCGCTGCGTTATAATTATTCGTAGTTTGCTTAGCTTCCAGTAGCAATGAACGAGACGTAACAATGAGGCTGGCATCTTGAGTCTAAGCAAACTCCTTCAGTGTTTGTAATAGCGCTCCTGTTAATATTTAAAGTCATATTTAAGGAATGGTGCGGTCTTCTTTCAGTAACTTTGATAGTTAAAATTAAAAATTAAAATAATTTATAGTTTGACTTGTTCAGTGCTTAGAGTAAAATCCTAACGAAAATTGCTTTGATTTGATTCGCGTGCTTCGCAACGATGGGGTGTGTGTAAATCACACTGAGTTAACAACAAAACACCCTTCTCGTTGGCATTGTCATAAACTTATTTCCTATCTTTAAAAGTTCAATATATTCTGCGAAAGCGTCACATGAGAATATACATGTTTATTTCCTGCTGTTCGTTTCATAACACGCGATTACTGAAGATACCAACTTATAGTTTCCTTGTGATGTACTTAAATGGTCAATATGTCGGCTTACGGTTTATATTGTAACAATATTGATGTTCATGTGTTTGCAACATAGACAAAGCTAATTAACAACACCTCAGGACGCAACGGCAAACGTTTGTAAGAGCTTGGCCATGGTTTCTAAAACTAGAGCTAGACTTCAGTCCGCAGCACGTTTTCAAGGTTATTCTATAAACAGCAACACTCAGACAAAATTCACAAGATTGTACTTTTTTTTTTCTTTTTTCCAAATGGGCCTTATCATATTTTATTTTTGTGCTATTATTTGTAACTGAGTGGCCATATTCATATTAGTCTTTTATGGCGCGATAAGTCATAACTGACGCCATTCCTCTGTCCTCGTTCTTGAAAAGAAAATTAAATTTATATGGGCCGATGGTTTTGTTTTTACCAAATTACGAGAGGAACCCGGTGAATTTATTAGCAGAACTTTAGTTTCTTAAGAGAATAAACTTTTTGACACCCGGTACTATAGCCGCCAAACTTGCTGTCGTGAAAACAGAGTGTGAAGAAGTCGAGGCCCATTTTGTTTACTCTCAGTTTTAATTATTGCGTGTTTCACTGCCATGTCTCACTGCCTTGTGTTGTAATGGGGTTGAGATTTTTCAAGCCGTATGTTTACGACTTTCTTTCTCACCCTCCTCCCTGTTCAATGGAAAATAAAGCTTCATTCATTCAAGTTGGCCTTGACTAAGAAAGAATATTTATGTACCGTGCAAAAAATGATATAAGAAAAACAGAGACATCATGAAGAATAGTCGACGCATTACGCTATACTGCAAAAGTAGCGGCAGTTTTTGTGCCTTTCATTTTGTTTCCCTAGGCTATCTAAACGTCTTGTTTTTGCGAAGATTTTCAATACGAGGCATCTGCCCTAATCAGATCCTAGTGTTCAACGGTCATCTTACACCAGTTTCGTGACAGTATACATATAATACAGCCTTCGGTCAAGTTCTAGACATTATGTCCAATACTGGATGGTCCATTGTTGCCGCTATCAGCAATAAAGAACGGTCATCCGCACGCTGTGCAACATAGCTGCGATGGCGATGCTCGTCGGTGCTGCGTCAGTGTCGATCAAAGGCATCACAGAAGCAGGTCTTTGTCCTTATGTCGTTGGTGTAGCGATACAGCCCACCAACGAAAATGTTGTGGTTGCGCATGGGAGGAGCGTAGTGACCCGAAAAGATTACGAAGCACTGCGTCTGGGACCTAGTGCTTTGCGTCTACAGTTTAAATTCTTAGAATGGTGATTCATTTCGACGCGAACACATGGCAAAAGAAAGAAAAGAAAATGGGCCGGGATGGCTGGCACCGCTGTTTCACTAATGCGACACAAAACGAGTGGGGCTGCACTCGCATTTCTTAAGCTCCACATTATACCATAAGGCAGCCGAGAGAAAAAAGAGCCGAACAAGCAAACGCTGCACGTCGTTTGCTCCTTTTCGTGTACAATAGCAGCCTTTGTAAGGATAGCGCAATTATAGACCGCACCATTTTGCTTTAGATATTTACGCCCCAAACTGACTGAAACTCCCCACAGAAGCTCTGCGACGAAACGTAGCGTGATAGTTGCTTCCATTTCGTGGTTTGTTTGCACGACACTGATCTAGTCATCTTGCGGTGGAACTGTCCCAGATGTCAGATGCGTTAACAATGGTACGGCCTTGGCGCCAATGTACACAGCACTTCAGGGCGTTCCACAAAAAAGAGAGAAGGAAACTGCGATTCCAATTTAAGGGGCTGCAATTTTTTTCCCCTCCAATGAAAGCGAACAAATAAGAATTTCCAACTAAATAAAAGTCACAAAGTCGGTATTGTACCTTAAGTGAACGTCCAGATATTATAAAATATTGTCACGTAGTAGTGATGGTGAAGAAAGCAGCCAAAAGTAGGAATGAGGAAACCAGCGTTTTATTGGGCGAACTTGTGCCCTCAAGAACAGGCTACACTCAAAGAACGGCGACAGAGGCAAACACAGTCGGCGATCGTCGAAAATCTGATCTGCGGATCAAGCGCGTCGGCTTTTATACATCAGTCGTCGAAGGTTCGAGAGTAATCGCTGGTGCCCGCGCGTCTTCCACAAAGTTCTACACCATTCACGTCACGCATACGTGAAATCAGATTACGCAAGGTTGGGTGACATCAAACAGTAAAAAAAAGAACCGGCGATGACATTCGAGAAACTTACGATACATGCAGGCGCATCCTGCGCTGTGCGATAACATTTGTTAGATGTTGAAAAGCGGTCACCCGGAAAAGAAAAAAAAAAAGTACAGGTGTTAATATCGCAGTTTACGCGCCAAATGCTCTCTTATGCTTGACAAGCTATATGCATTCGTAGCCGATTGTGAATATAAGTATTACGTTTCGTATCGAGTTATTTCTTTAACAAAGCCCTCCAGAAACTGACAGATGGTACCTCTCCTGAGCATGCGAATGACTCAGTTTAACATTTAGTTATCTGTATCGGCGCAGTGCAGACAATTGCCTCCAACGGCTCATCTTTTCACACATGCAGCGTTATGCAATACTTCGTGGGGCGCCAGACCCAGAGCTGTTGTCATTGGTGTCCTCCCAGTAAGTCATACGTCTAGCTGGTTGCGTCGTTTGTAACTATCCTTGTCACGACTTTACCAATTGCATTTTCGGATGGTCGCTGTGATCCACCGATCCTAGAGGAACCCTGGGTCCAAGTAGGAAGCAAGCAAGCGCCAACCAAACAGCCGGCTGCTTTTTGGAGCAATGAGAGGGAAGGAAAGAAAAGCTGAGGATAACTTATAATAATGCGGTCAGCGCCAGTGGTGGCGGCGTACAGAGGTGGAACAGGGCAGCGATGGCAGTTTACGTGTATGATAGTCGTCATTGGCGTGAACGGAGCGGGAGTCCCCTTCGCTGCTCCGAAGGCGGCACTGGAAGTGCCTCCCTGGGCTCTCTTCTAGAGTCGGGCGATCGAAAAAGACCATCCGAATGTAGCCGTAACACCCCATTTTTGTGGGTCATCTTAACAAGATCGGCCTTTTGGGAGCGCTGTAGAACGCTTGAAAAAAATGAAAAACGATCATACAATTATGCCATAAGCGAAAGTTACTTTTACCTCAGCTCCATACGAATGTTCATAGCAGTGTTTAATGTCGAGCACGTACTTTGTTCCAGTCGCCTTTGAAACGTACGCGCTACAGTAGCGCGTACGTTTAAACGACCTATGTCAATTAAAAGGTAAAATATGTGCGCGCCTTGCAACAACATATATATATTCGGCATGTGAGTGTACCTATGACAACATCATTAAAAGAAGGATCAAATTCCTTGATCGAACGTTTTGCAAGCAAACGTTACTAGGTGAAATCAAATTTCCGTTAGTCGCTTGGAGGCAGCGAAGGTAAGTGGTGTTCTTAGAATGCGAAAGAACGAATGTGGTTAGCATTCGCTCTAGATTTGAAGCCGCTTGTGCTGATATGAATTATGCGCTCACTTTCCACTAGGCCACAAAAGACTCGCTCGCACCATAGCGATTATATCGCACTTCTTTTGATCGAGGCGGTGGCCACCTTTCGCTCTTTTGTTGCCTTCTTCGCGCCAAGCTGGTGTTGGAAGGAGGCGACACTTTTCTTGCATTGTGCCCCCTCATTCTCGCAGGGGCGAAGTGTGGCCAGATCGATGAAGCATCGCCGGCGAGCTTCGCGAATCGGAGACAAAATTGACGACCGGCTTGCGACTGCCGCAGATCGGGAAGGATGAAAGAGTTTCCTGGGTCGATGCTATTTTGCTTCCTAGCCACTGTCATGTCTGATTTCTCACTTACGTTTTCTCGTATTTCTACTCTGTAACAGGAGTTGTGCCTTTGTGCCATCTTGTTCTTGCGCAATTGGTT